>NW_024080748.1:1717557-1952465 GCF_003009895.1 Hyaena hyaena | reverse complement strand
TTACATTCCCACCAACAGTGCAGGAGGGTGCCCGTTTCTCCACATCCTCGCCAGCATCTAGAGTTCTCTGATTTGCTCATTTTAGCCACTCTGACTGGCGTGAGGTGGTATCTCAGTGTGGTTTTGATTTGTATTTCCCTGATGAGGAGGGATGCTGAGCATCGTTTCATGTGTGTGTTGGCCATCTGGATGTCCTCTTTGGAGAAGTGTCTGTTCATGTCTTCTGCCCATTTCTTCACTGGGTTGTTTGTTTTTCGGGCGTGGTGAAACTAACTTTAAAACAATTATAGACTCTTATTTCCAAGAATGAACTTGGAACAGAGCTTAGCGCGCTTTAAAAAGCACATGTAAAACTATCCATTTTGTGGGCAGATTCAAGTGCAATTTACTGTAGCCAATTTCCATACTGAAACATACTGTGTGATTTTATTGCACATCTGCAGTTAAGGCTGAGAGGAGAGTTCCCTACTTCTTTTTGGACGATCCTACGCATGTACATCCTAGTCGATCTCTGTACTGTATGGAGAGCAGTGTAGTGAGCAGCTGCATTCTATCAAGTTACACCTGGGTGTACGGTATATCTCAGGTCAGATCAGGTCCTGAAAACCAGGACTTTAAGGGGAAGTCACAAGTGCCATGGAGGCACTGTTAGAGGACGAAGTGGGAGATTGGAGGGCTCAGTGACGGCCTGTGAGCCTGTGGGGAAACTCCCCCATCGCCACCCCCACCCCCCGCCAGCCCCACGCGGCTCATCAGGAAGCTGTTCTGTATTCCGGGCTCCCCGCTCCAGGACACCCCTGACAGCCGGCCGAGGTTGGACAAACTGAAGCTAACTTCAGTGTTCATTCCACAAGGAACCAGGCCACCTCCAGTGAATCTGAAGCAGCAGTGTGAAAGACTCAGAAAAGCAAACAACTTCCCCAAATGAAGGTCATGTCCCTGGAAAAAGAAAAAGAGAGAAAGAAGAGTGGTAAGTGAAAGGTTGGCCTTGTCTCTGTGATCAGGGGACAGCGACTGTGCCCTGTAGCTGATGCCCAGCACAGTCCCTGGGCTCAGAGCAAGGGACTTCTACGTGTGGCTGAAAGGAGGAAAAGAACAGAATTTGGGATCCTAGGGGAGAAAAATACCTACAGGAAACTCACTAGCTCACTAACTAAATAAGTACAGTAGAGGAAGAACATAGAGAAAAAGTCATGTCTGCTAAACTCAGGAGCGGCAAAGAAGTCTCACATTTAGAAGAAAAAAATAAAATAATGATAATAGTAATAGTAATAGTAGTAGTAGTAATAGTATTACTACTAAGAGTAATAATAGTAGTAGCAGTGAACACTTTGTACCAGACACTGTTCTCCTGCTTGACTGTAAATTCCCAAAGGGCAAGGACTTTGCCTCTTTCACTCACCTGTATATACAGAGCACCTAATTCAGGGCTTGGAAGCATCGTAGGCATTCAGTATATGCTATGCCTTTGCTACGCTTTAGTAAATGAATAGAGCCAAGAGCATGGGAGGGAGGTGGAAATAGTAGTTAGTTAAAGTAAAAAAAAAAAAAAATTTTTTTTTTAAGGATGGTTAAATTATGAGCTCATTTTCTCTAACATTTTTGAGACCCAAGTAGGTGTCAGGCATTGAACTTGGCCCTGAAGATAAAGAGGTTAAAAGACAAGGTGTCTTTTGGGCTTGGGTGAGATGGCACTCAAGACTAGGGCCTTATTCAGTGAACCAACATTTATCAAGCTCCTGCTGTGGGACAGGTACCCAGCTGGGCACTTTGGGGAGAAAGAGATAAGGAAGCCCCTCTCCCTGCCCTCCAGGGGTTCACAGTGGTGTAGATGGGGTGTCTGTGACAGAGATGGATGTACGGGGTTGTGATCAAGACAGGACATAAGGAATCTGCCTGAAGGGGGTCAGCCCAGTTACCTTTCACTACCAGACTTCAAACAAAAGGTAGTAATTGCTAACCATGGAGCTTTTGGGATTCCGGTATTGATTGGGACTTTTTCATGTAATAAATTCCTGCCCCTACTCCCAGGAATCTGTATATATACATTTTGAATGTTCTAGAGAACCTGGAAAAAATGGGTTCTTCCAATCTACAAATAAGCACAAAGACTACATGATCCTCAGCTCTGTAATAATTTTAAGATCGGATGACATAGTCATACAGTGAGGACAGAACTCAGACTCCAATTCTATAAAAGGGTCTTCGGTGTTTTGTGTTCAGTTATCCCCAAAGCATTTTAAAAATGTAGATGTGGTAATCGCTCGATATATGGAAGCAACTGTTGCGGCTGCAGCTGAGTCCAGGGCTGCAGATACCCATCCAGGGCTCATCAGTTGAGTGAGGTTTCCCACAGGAAGTCAAGGAGAGCTGAGGGGGACTTCTCACACAGCCGCCTGCCACTAACAATAGGCTCAGAGCAAATCTAGCTCCACAGCTGCATACCCCAGATCCAGGCTGGTCCCACCTCCTGCATCCCTTGCTTGTATCCATCCTCCTTACACCCTGCCCAGATTGGACCCAGCACAGTTCGTTTGGGGACAGAGGAACTAACTAGTTAAAAGAACCGGGGAGGATTGAGATCTGGTCGGGAGCAGCTGCGATCTAACCCAGCACGTGGGGATCTGTGCCATTTAAAGCTCTAGACAGCTGTTTTGTGTTTTGTGTGGCTGCGCCAACACAGGCTGTTGAAAAAGCACAGCCCCCACATTGCCCCACTGGGTCAAACTTGGGAGGTGGGGCGGCAAGACCTTTTTGTCTAAAGGTTGACCTTTTGTCAAAAAGGTCTAGAAGCCCACTAGCTAGGGCACCTCCCTCTCTAGCCCTGGGCGCAGGGCGGGGGATGCTGCTCTTTAGATGCGCGGCTCCAGTGATGACGTAAAGCATGATTCCCAAATCCTGAATGTTACCTTTGAAGCCAGACACCTCAGACGACACTCATCATTCTCCCTCACGTCTGGTTATCTTTCCTCCTTGATTAGTGCCTAACGTGTTACACAACATCTCACCCTCCACGTTGTGCAAACTGTGAGGGTAGCAGCATAGAGTTGAAAAACTGGTCTAACTTCAGTGAGACACAGATTACACAACCCGGTGAACAAAAGACCAGAAATAAATGAACGAATAGTCCCTTCGATTTTAAAACTAATCAAGGGAAAACATGTTTGATGGGAAAGTTACAAGAAAGATTTCCAACCTGCCCCCTCGTCCTGCCTTCTCAGCTATACAGTAAATATGAAAGTTTCGGTGGTCTCATAGCCTCCCTTTATATTCAGGTTGAATTTCAAACCAACGCATGATACGGTGTTGAGGAGAAAGGCTTCGGCTTGCTTTTTTATTACCTCTTACATAAAAAAGAGTTAAGACTTCAAAATGACACCATTTCACTCTTCAGAGAGCTACTTTTCATCAGGGACTTGGATTTTAATTTCACATTGCTTCAATAAGATATGACAATTGTCATTAAAACAAGAATTGCATATCCCACTTTTTCTCTATTTTGTTACGCTGGGCTGTGGGGAGGGGTAGATGCTTAAAGATCCTTCTCGGGTGTCGCCAACCTTGTTTTCATAGGAACTTTCAGAGACGGTGAAATTGGATATATATGAACTGGGAACAGGTTGACCTGGATTCCAATTCTGACTCGACAGCTTTCGTGGCCATCACTTAACCCTTTTTGCGCCTCAGTTTTCCTCTCTATAAAGAAGGACACAACTGTCCTGTGAAGGAAGTGAGGGCTGCCACCAGCACAGTGAAGCACAGAGCTTTCCGTGGAAAGCCCTTAGCAGTAAACGAGACTTGGTTTTAAATCCCAGCCCTGTCGTTTAGGGATGGTTACTTTAAAATGCTCTGCTTCACTGTCATGGCCCATGGTTAACACCTGTGCAGAGTTTCAAATGAGATGCCGTCTGGGCGGTGTCAGCAGACGTGGCTGCTCTTTGCACCCTGTGCTTTGCAGGTCCTTGGCACTCACACTTGGGGCATAAATGCCCATGTAGATCAGGTATGAACCCATTCCTCACTGCCTCTGAACACAAGGGAACAGGAGCACTCGTGTAGGGACGGGGGACAGGGAGGCAAAAACCTGACACAGTGGCTAAAGCAGAAACACCAGCACCGACTGCTTCCCCTTTTGTTGATGCAAGTATAACCGCATCTTGCTCTAGACAAGGTGAACCCTGGTTCGATAAGAATAAGCTGCTTAGTGCTGTTGGTGGTGAAACTCTGCCCAATGATTCTGGCTTTATTGTAAATCTGAGAGCGTCTGCACAGCCCCCTCGAAAGGCCGGCTTTCAAGTACAAGCGCCTTCCTGGGCAACATTTGCCTGAAGTCTATATGGCCCGAGCCCCCCGCTGGCGGCTGGAGAAGAGGGACGGACGGGGATACCAGGGCGCTAACCTTTGGGACAACCACCTGTGCACCCCTAGGCTTGCGATCTGCGGGGAGAAAAAGCCACCACTCGCCACCTAGACCCCCCACGGTCTGTCGCTGCAGCACTGCGGCCCCAGCGTCTGGATCACAGCATCGCTGCCCTTATATTGCGTTCGTGGATGGGACACTGTCCCGCGCTGCAAATCAGCACTGGTGATTCACTGACACAGAAGTACAAGCGGGACTGGGGGATCATGGCCGTGGCCTTGCTGGAGCTTAGAGACGCGAGACTCCAAAAGAGGGGGAAGAGCTCAAACCAAACCGTCCGTAGATAGGCGCCCTGATCTAGGCGCGGTTGGGCAACACACGCGGTACCGCAACTCCAGTACAGATCCCCAGAAAAGGGGAAACGTTCTAAGGCAGAGAACCGCGGGGCAAGCCAACGCAGGGCAACCCAATCGGCGCACAGGCAAGGCAGCTCTGCCGCCCCGGGCCTCAGTTTCCCTGTCTGCAAAACGAGGGCTTTGGGCTAGACCGTTTCCCAATTCTGCTAGGAATCTAGAACTCTGCAATATTCCATGCTGAAGCTGTCCGAGGATCGGAAACCGGAAAAAGACGGGAAAGTGAGGGAAGACGACTAGGGAGGGGAAAAGGACAAGCGGGTGGGAGACCCCGGGAGGGAAGACGACAGACGCCCGGAACTGGCTCGGCGGGTTTTCAACCTTACTCCTCCTCCTCCCACACCTGAGTTCTCACGTCTCGGCCAAGACCCCACGCCCAACGAGTTCGGGCACCAGATGGTCAGGTTTCTCCCTCTGCACACCAATTTTCTAGAAGCCAATGGGGCAGGTGGTGGGCAGCACAATAATGCATGCCAGGGATGGCAGGGGGGATGGTCCCGGCCGGGGTCCGGAGGGCAGGTGAGTGGACCTGGGGCAGGGCAGAGAATGGGACGGCCAGAATGGGAATCGCAGAGCGCCCGCTTCTCAGTCCTCGTGACCCGGGAGGGCCAAACCTTATTCCCCAACTTTAGCAAGGGGAGGGGGTATTCGGGGGGGGGGGGAAGGAAAAAAAAGTTGCTGAACTTTTCCCCCAACTCAGTCTTGGAGGCGGACCGGAGGGCGGTGCCTGCACCCTGATTCGCCGCCGGCTCTTGTCTGGAGGCTGCGATTGGCGCGCGGAGTCCGGGGCCGGGAAGAGCGGGCGTGGGGGAGGGGAGCGGCCCTCCCAGCCCGCGGGATCGGCTCGCGCCGGGAGCGGGTTAATTTCAAATCGGGGGCTTGACTGCTCCTGGACGGTCACGCTCCCTCTGCCCGCCCGCCGGCCCGCCAAGCCCGGTCCCGGCGTTTCCCTCCGCGGCACCCACCTCGGCGCAGCGTGAGGACCGACTGACGGCCCGACACGCGGGCTCCCGGACCTGAGCGGGGAAAGCGGTGCCGAGGTGTCCCCCGCTCAGCCCCCGCCGGCTCCAACCGCGAGGTGAACTGACAGGTCAGCGGGACGCAGAGGGACGTGGCGCCCAGCCGGCCCGGCACCGGGAGAGGGATCGGGAGGGCTGCGGCAGCGACGGCCGTTTCCCGCCTCTCGCTCAGGCGGGGGCCCTAGAGGGAGGAGCTGAGCTCCCGCGCAGAGGGGAGGGGGCGAGCGAGGGGGAGGGGCGGGGATACCGTGGTTCCGGGCGCGGGTTTGCCCGCGCTCAAGCCCCGCGCAGCCAAGGGGCGGTGCCGGCCACGGTCCTGCTTTCCGCGCCAAATTTTTAAATCGAAGGCGGAAGGTCCGGACCCGCCCCTGGCGCCACCAACCAATCGCAGGCCCGCGTCCCGCTCTCTGATTGGTTAGGAATCGTTGCCCTGGGAACGGCGAAGATGCTGTCCGGGAACTGCAGGGCTGGTGGCGCGCTGACTGGGCCCGGGGGGAGGGGTAGTTGGCTGGGCGGAGGGGGAAGTGCGCTCGGCGCGGAGCGGGTGGCGTCCAGGGGGACTGTACCTGGTTGCTTTACTGAACAAATGCAGCCTCCTTGGTGAGATCCAACATCGTGGCGTGAAAGGGCCACCCGAATTGAGAGTACACATCGCCTTTCGTCTTTAAGGATGTCCTAAAAGAAGAAAAAGTCTTAATCATAAGGCGCTCTTTAAATACCCAGGGCATGTTTGGAGTTTAGGAACTGAGTTCGGAAGTTTCCGATCAAGCTATTTCCCAAGTCTTTACTGCTGAGCCTGTGCACGTGTGTATCAGGGGGAAAATTGAGGCATCAAGATGTAGACTTTTATCCAGATGCTTGGGGTCGTGTCTGCTCAGCCGGAAGCAGGCTGGCGCGCTAGCGGAGTCCCCAACCCTGACCTGTGAACAGGTGGGTGCTAGTGCTTGCTACCGTGCTTTTCGGTGGGGTCTGGAGAATGGGAGAATGGCGTGCCTTCCCTGAAGGTGGGAGAAGGCTGTCACTGGCAGTTCTGTGGTTTGGTTTAAGTCTCATGATAGCGGATCGGTTTGCTGAAGGAATTTACTGACGTTTGACGGAGTTCTCTGCCCAGCGGGGTTATCTCTGGCCGGGAATAAAATGTAAATGTAATTTGTCATTTTTTTCGTTAGTCTTTGTTTAAGCGGCCTGTGGTGCCCGTGAGGGAATATTCAGCTGATCTCCTGGTTTTATTTTTCTTTAACTTTTTCTATTTCCTTTTCTTTTTAAGGATATTAAACTTTTTAATAGAATTGATTGGACTCCTTAAACCATCAGGGCGTTGAGAGAAACTCCAGTTTTTCATTTTTAAAGAAACTCTAAATGTATGAGAAATTTACAGAATGGAGAATGAAAAGGTACCTTTTTAACTTCAGTATTCATCCTTGAAGTTTTAAAACCAATATCATCCCGATGTAACCCTATAATTTTCCCATATCCAATATCTTATTAAAGCTATAGCTCTTTTTAGTTTGCTAAAACCCAGAAGGAAGGGAAATTTATTTTTTAAAGAGGGGAAGAGTTTGGCCAGAGCTAAGGCAATCCAAAGTTTTTAACGGTGTGATGGTAATTGGAAGTCTCAAAGAAATAAGCGGCGAGAAAAGGTATTTTTCTAAGAATTACAAAATTGGTTAGCTGCATTATGGTATTTCTCAGAATTCTTGAGCAATTCGAACTTAGAGAGGGCATTTGACATGATTTGAGATCATATTTCTTTTTAAGATCTTTTTCTACGGAATCAGCAGCTTCTTACACTCGGGGGCCACAAACACTATTTGTGAGACAGACCTTTTATAAAACAGAATTATCAGTAGGGGTGTCTTGATGAGTGTCCAGCTACTGATGGGTTAAAAACTGAAAAATGCAAAGTTCCTGAAAGGTTTATATGTCATTCAAATGAGAATTGCTATTGTTCCTGACAGTCTGAGGTAAAGGACAGCAGCCTTTCGAGAAATCCCATCCCTGGGCCAGCATCTTTCAGGTGCACATGTTCCCGAGGGTCCCCCATTGTACTCATCACACTGGTTTCCATGTAAGAGCACCATAGTTGGATTGAGCATATTCAGGTTCAAGGCCTGTGTCACCTCTCTCAGCCAGGATCTCTTCCTTTTCTGCAGAACAGGACTCTAAGATATGGTGAAAATACAAATGGAAAAGCACTTGATAAATCCTAAGGAGTCACGGACATGTTAAACAATCCCATTAATCTTTGTTCCTAAAGTCACTGGGGAATTAGTGAGTGTGTTTTCACTTATTGCCATTCCAAGCATTTTCTTTAAAATAGCCATAGAGAGATGGGAAGAATGTGTGAAGTCCCCAGTGTCCAAAAGTAGAAGAAACGTAGTCTCCATTACCCGTATTTGTGAACTGCTATTAATTTACCATCATGTCTCAGTGGCAGCCCTTGCCTCTGCCAGGAACTAGCTTTGTAACTTTGGATAACTAATTTTATCTCATTTGGCCCTGTTTTTCCTTCTATAAAATGAGAGGGGTAAATATTGAAAGAGCAGACTTTTCTTTGCTGCGACACTCTGGATTTTGCTCCCTGCTAGGTTTCGCCTCTGAGTATGACCGTATGCCAGCCCTCAGCCTTGTCTCCTTGGCTTTCTGACTCTTCCACATGAGTGGTGTTTTACTGAGCACTTGGTGTATGCAGCCTTTGTACCAGATGAACACACACAGATGAATGGGACATGGTTTCTGCCGCGTAGGCCTTTACTTACTGTAGTGTCATGTGTAAAAGTCACTCCTAGGAGTTTTGGATCATTTAAAAGTATCAGTCCTCTTAGAGGAAGCTGAGCGAAAGGAATATGGGAGCTCTCTATCTTATCTGCAACACTATTCTAAATAAAAAATTATGTCAAAAAACTTAAATTATGCCTTAAAGGGATTTTTTAAAAAATTCTTGGAACATAAGAAGAACTGCAAAATTAAGAGTGGGAAATTTAGCTAGTAAAAAGGACAATAAGTGTTAAGTGATCATTGGGATAGTTACTAATTTAATCGACCCTATAACCTCGGTAGGCATTTTTTCCTTGATGAGATTCTATTTATTGTACAACTTCTAGAATCAAGAGCCATATGATAAATCCTGTTTTATGGTAGATTTAATTGCTTGCTTGTTTTAAACCAGGAAAATCTCTTTTTTGAACCACATAAAAGAGGACTAATGAAAACACCTCTGAAAGAGTCCACTGCAGCAAATATAGTGTTGACGGAGATACAGCCTGACTTTGGCCCTTTGACCACGCCTACCAAGCCCAAGGAAATCTCCCAGGGAGAACCGTGGACACCAACGGCCAACCTGAAAATGCTCATCAGTGCCGTGAGCCCCGAGATACGAAACAGAGATCAGAAAAGGGGGTTGTTTGATGGCAGAAACGGATTACCTGAGGCTAAAGATTGTTTACATGTAGGTTTGCAAAAGGCTGGGAGGAGATGTGTGTGTGTGTGTGTGTGTGTGTGTGTGTGTGTGTGTGTGTGTGTAGGAGCAGGGAAGAGTAGCTATTACAGAAGTGCCCGCAATATGAAGCATCTCCCCCCACAGACTGTTATTAGCCTGCTTCAGAGCGCAGGACTCCCCCAAACACAGTACTAGGAATCCTGAGCCTTTGACTCATTTCAGCGCAAGCCTCCTTTTCAGGCCAGCCAAGCGGTTTACACTGGCTCCCACCTTTCTCCCCCCAGTTTTACAGCTGTTGAAGCTAAGCCTGTTAGCTATCAAGGGCAGATGACCGTAATAAATCTGTCCAACTGTATTCTCGATTCAGATATTATTTACCTCTTCTTTTGTAGGAACACTTATCTGGAGATGAATATGAGAAATCCCAACCAAGTCGAAAAGAGAAAAGTTTAGGATTGTTGTGTCATAAGTTCTTAGCACGATACCCTAATTACCCCAACCCTGCTGTGAACAATGACATCTGTCTTGACGAAGTAGCTGAGGAACTTAGTAAGTATGCAAAGAGCTCACTGAAATGGTTAACAATTAAAGTGACTTCATGGACTTACTCCTTCAGACCCACGCTCATCTAGCCAGTGTTTGTAACGACACAGATGGAAATTTTAAGTCGCTGAGGCCATTTTATTTATTTATTTTAATGTTTATTTATTTTGGGGACAGAAACAGAGCCTGAGTGAGGGGGAGGCAGAGAGAGAGGGAGACAGAGAATTCAAAGCAGGCTCCGGGTTCCCAGCTGTCAGCACAGAGCTCAATGCAGGGCTGAACTCCTGGACCCTCAAGATCATGACCTGAGCCAAAGTCAGTTGAAGTCAGTCACTTAACTGACTGAGCCACCCAGGCGCCCCTCTGAAGCCGTTTTGAGAATAAAGGCATATAGTTTCCAACCTCAGTGAGTTTTCAAACAGAAGTAAAAAAAATCAATGGAGAGATTGCTTCTGACTGCATTTCAAAAGCTCTGAAACTGTAAAGAAAGACATTGTTTGTTTTTTATGTTTATTTATTTTGTGAGAGAGTGGGGAGGGACAGAGAGAGGGAGACAGAATCGGGAGCACACTTCCAGTGCAGAGCCCCACAGGGGGCTGGAACTCATGAACAACCCAGGAATCCACTGTGCAATCCATGACCTGAGCTGAGGTTTAGCACTTAACCAACTGACCCACCCAGGCACCCCAAGAAAGGCAACATTGTTTTATGACTTGTTTCATAAACAGCTACAGCTTTGAACTTCTATCTGCACTCTCTGAGCTCTTGCGTGCTCTCCTCGAAGAGCTGGGCTGAAGAATGGTATCTTGGTAGCTTGTGATGAGGATCTGCTTCTGTGAGTAGAAGCAGGGCTTTAGCACCGCCCGCTACTCGGTGCGATTCTGAGAACAATATGTTTTTGGGTTTGGCAAATTACTGTGTTCCTCCTACTACCTTTACTCTTCTCTTCATTGACTTGAATCTAGTTGCAGCCTAAAAGAGATCTGTGGTAAACTTGGGATACTTCTGGAGTCATGAAAATATAATGTGAAACTGACAAGATAGGAAGGGTACTTTAATATATAGCTATCACTCCATGAAGAAGGTTTTACTCTTGGAATACATGTTTATAAATACCGACTTGATTTCATATTTTAAGAATATGCCATGTAGATTCATCTAGTCACACCTACTTAATTGTAGCTCTGTAGGCTGTACCTTTATTTCAGCAGGTAGCTGTTGATCACCTACGATGTGCCAGGCAGTACTGTAAAAGCTTGGGATAACATCAGTGAATAAAAAGAATAAACTCTTGGGGCGCCTGGGTGGCTCGGTCAGCTAAACGACCAACTCTTGATTTCGGCTCAGGTTATGATCTCATGGTTCTTGAGTTTGAGCCCTGCGTGGGGCTCTGCCTTGGCAGCACAGAGCCTGCTTCAGATTGTGTCTCCTTCTCTCTCTGCCCCTCCCCTGCTAAACAAACATTTTTTAAACAAAGAGTAAAATCTTTCTTCCTGTGGAATCTACTTGCTAGAGCGAGGTAATAGATGAGTATGCAAAGGACAGATAAAGAGACATAATGATAGATATTATGCAAAGCACATGATAAGCAAGTAATAATAACGGATGTTAGAAGGTGATACGTGCTGTGGGAAAAATACAATGCAGAACAGGGTAGAGGGGGACCAGGAGTGCTGGGAGTGTGTTTCGCAATATCATGTTAGGCAGTCAGGTCAGGCCTCGTTCAAAGGGTGACATCTGAGCAAGAGCTTGAAAGGATGGAGGTGGGGGATGATGAGGGCATCTGGAAGAGGGATTCCAGGCAGAAGGAGCAGCTCGGTAAAAGGCCTTCAGGCAAGGGCACATCTGGCAACTTCCAGGAACAGCAAGGAATTTCGGGTGGTTTGTACATATCCTATGATAACTGTGTGTGTGTGCACATGTGTATGTGCGTGTGTGTGCACACATGTGCACCTTGAAGAGTCGTATAAAAAACCCAGGTTGTAACGTGTGGGGCTTAGAATATTAACGACTTGGTTTTGTCACTGGTCTGTGCTTTGGCATGAGCTACTTAGCCAGCCTGAGCCTCCATTTCCTCATCGATAAACTGTGAATAATACTACCTACCACACCAGTTTAGGGTAAGAATTTCCTAAAGCTGTATGGCACACAGTAGGTCCTCTGTAGATGTTACCTTTCCGATTCCTGTTAGCATGATTTACACCCTATGAGAGCAGAAACGTGTCTTCCCCATCTTCGCCCCCTTTGTTGAGTGTAGTAAGTAGAACTGTGTCCTCCAGACCCGCGGACTAAGAAGCCGTGGAGGAAAAAGTTACTCAGTTCTCTACACGTTACGAAGTCTGACCCTCGTATGTACCATTGCTCCTTCTTCGCAGATGTTGAGCGGCGGCGCATTTACGACATCGTGAATGTCCTAGAGAGTTTACACATGGTGAGCCGCCTGGCCAAAAACAGGTACACGTGGCACGGGCGACATAATCTCCACAAAACCCTGGGGACTTTGAAAACCGTCGGGGAAGAGAACAAGTACGCCGAGCAGATTATGATGATCAAGAAGAGAGAATACGAGCAAGAGTTTGACTTTAGTAAGACGTACAGCCTAGAGGATCATATCATGAAGTCAAACAGTGGCCACGATGGACACGCGGACATGTGTTTTGTCGAACTCCCTGGAGTGGAATTTCGGGCAGGTGAGCCATGGTTGGAAGAGCCTGGACCCCTCCTGGGTCTAAAGAAAACGGGTTCTTAGAGCACGCTGTTTGATCTAGAGCAACTCCTGCCTTTTAACATGCTAAAATGCTGTGCCTGTCAGCTGTCTGATCGGGTTGTGGTATTTTTAGCCCTGTTACTTTAGAAGTCACTTGTCCCTTCATGAATTTTAATTCTCTAATCCTCCTCCTCCAAAGCCTCTGTAAACAGCCGCAAAGATAAGTCTTTAAGAGTGATGAGCCAGAAGTTTGTGATGCTGTTTCTGGTGTCGACGCCTCAGATAGTGAGCCTAGAAATTGCTGCCAAGATTCTAATTGGGGAAGACCACGTGGAAGATTTGGATAAAAGCAAGTTTAAAAGTAAGTGTCAGGACTGCCGTGGGCTGTTGGACCTGTTCTGAAACCATAAAATGTGACTTAGAAACTGATTTCTGAGTACATGCACTGTCCTGACGCATCCTCTCTAATCATGCCTGTGCACCTTCTCTTCTCCCCGGACGCTGCGACTCTGCCGTTTCACTCACCCATAGGATTCAAAGATGTGTATTTAACTTCTCTTATTTGTCTGACCCTTTGGCTTATAAACAGTCCCTTAGAAGTGACCTCCTTTGATACTGTAACATTGTCCCCATTTTGGACTTTTGAACTCTGTGGTGCCTGAAGTCTAAATGAGCAGTAAATTTGTCAAGTGGGCCTGGAACCCCGATCTCTGCTCTCATAGGCAAGGATATGAATAACTCTTCTAAAATTGTCCCCAGAAGTGACCTGCAGCTCAGGTGAAAGAGTAGTTTCAGCCAGACCTGCTCGAAGGAGGAAAGGGGCCTGGACTGGGCTCCTGATGCCGAGCTCTGCCCGCACCTCGGTGACAGGCTTTGCCGAAGCCTCTAGAAGAGAGTGTGGAAAGAAGTGCTCAACAGATGGGAAGGCTCTGCGGCACGCCCGCGTCCCCCGGGGGCAGCGGCACACCTCCACGTAGGGCACGAGGCTCAGCTGAACAGGGGACGCGCCTAAGGAGGGGACCCGCTGTGGGGAGTGCCCGGGAGCCATTGCACAGTTGCCTTTCCGTTCCTGTAAAGCCGCACTAATCCCATGAAAGTGTATGCGCACAGCTCCCGGTTGATGGTGTCTCTATAAAGACAAAATTAAGTGGAGAGTAGAGGCAATAACACTGGCAATTGGCTTGGGAGATGTGCAATTTCAGCCCTCTACTGAGATGGGCTGCCTGCTTTTTCTGACTCACCAGTTTGCAGCTCTCCATTTCACTGGTTAGTCACAGCCTTGGAAACCATTCCAGGAACTGCGGATGTGTAATTTGCCGAATCCCCAGGGAATTCAGAACCTCCTGCCATGGCTAGGAAGAAGGGGCTCAGTTTATAATTTTATAGTATCAAGCTGGAAGTTCAGACTGATGTCTTTGTAACAAGACTTTTTAAGATATGTAAGATTTGTAGAATGAACGAATCAATGATTTGCATAGGACATAAGGACAATATAAAAATTTACAAATTTGGGGGCGACTGGCTGGCTCAGTTGGCTAAGCCCCCAATTTTTGATCTCTGCTCAGGTCATTGGTCTCATGGTTCGTGAGTTCAAGCCCCATGTAGGTCTCTAAGCTGGGAGTGCAGAGCCTGCTTGGACTTCTCTCTCTCTGCCCCTCCCCTGCTCACTCTCTCGCTCTCTCTCAAAATAAATAGACATTAAAAAATATTTTTAATTTACAAATTTTGATGGGCTATAGCATCCTCCATGCTCATGATACTAAATAAATCTCATTGTTATAAACTGTCACAAGCAGGAAAGCAATGCATTTATCATTTGATGCTTCGTTTCTATTTGTTCATAAAATTCTTCTGAATCCTCATTAGAGGATTCCCAGTAATGGGGACTTTTTATTAAAAACTGTAATATAGCTCCCTATAGGGTGATCTCACAAAGTCATTTTCCCTTTTTCAACCTTTGTCATTTCAAAATTCAGTACCAGCAGTAACGGAGTCTTTTTAATATTTAAAACTTTTTTTTGTTTGAATTGAAGCAGTATCACCAGAATAACTTAAAAGAGTCACATTTTTCTCTACCTGACATTGATGGCTAGGATAGCTTTTTGAATATACATGAAGTCCTCATGAAGCAAAGTCCTTTGATCTTTCACTATTCCATTAAGTGGTATATATCTTTTATTTTCTAGCAAAAATTCGGAGGTTGTATGATATAGCTAATGTTCTGAGTAGCTTGAATCTTATCAAGAAAGTTCATGTCACAGAAGAAAGAGGCCGAAAACCAGCTTTTAAATGGACAGGCCCAGAAATCAGTCCAAATCCCAGTGGTACGTATTTATTTCCCTTCATTCTTTGCTTCATTGTTTTGAATCAATGTGCATCGGGAGATATTCTCCCTTCCCCTTCCTGCCCACACTCCCACATGCAAAGAACACGTGTAAGCTGTTGGAAGGACAAAGATGAGTGCCCGTATGAAAGTTTGGCCGCTGGTTCCATCAACACCCCAAGGGCCAAAACACCTCCAACCCTGTACCCAAGAGGCAGAATCTGATCGTGAAAGGATCTGAAAAAGCGGAAAGCATCACAAAACATAAGATACTGTTGCTTAATTGTTATGCTGCCCAGTGACCGTAACAAAGCCTATACACATCGGGAATATGAACTGAATTCACTCCAGTATCATGTTCTAGTCTCCATCTCAACTCCAGGGTTCTGACGTTTTACATTCCACCAAAGATCCCTCACTGAAATGTTTAAAGTAGCAAGAACATGGGCCACGGAGCCAGAGGGAAACGTAGCCTCCGATTGGCTATGTGGCCTTAAGCAAGTTATGTCTTCAAGGCTGCTTCCTCACCTGCAAAATGGGAAGAACAGTGGTATCTTTGCAAGGTTACCGCAGTTTTGAATCTACATTGACTGTTGAACAATGCAGGGGTTAGGAATGCATCAAAATCTGCATATAACTTTTGACTCCCCCAAAACTTAACTACTAATAGCCTGTCGTTGACCAGAAGACTTACCAATAACATAAACAGTCAGTTAAAACATACTTTGTATGTTTATGTATCATCTATATTCTTACAATAAAGTACACAAGAAAAAAGAAAATGTTACTAAGAAAATCATAAAGGAAAATGCATTCACATCGCTGCACTGTAAAAAATCTGCATGTAAGTGAAGCTGCAGAGTTCAGACCCGTTCAAGAGTCAGCTGTAATCTCAGAGCGAGGTCCTTCGGTGCAAGGATTCAGAGTGCAGGCTCTGGGGCCAGACCGATGGCTTCATACCCCAGGCCCACACTGTACTAGCTGAGGCCACCCACTGTACCACACAACTAGCTGATCAGTTGATTAATGTCTCTGAAATGGCGATGCGTTTCCTAGGAAGCACCTACCTGGTGGAGTTGTCGAGAGTGTCTTAGTCCATTCAGACTGCTGTAACCCAATAGCATAGACTGGGTGGCTTATAAACAACAGAAGTGTATTGCAGCTCTGGAGGCTGGGAAGGCTTTCGAGAGCCTGCTATCTAGATGGCTGTCTTTTCATCATAACCTCACATGGTAGAAGAGACTAGAGACGGCTGTGCGGCCTCTTTTATAGGAGCGCCAGTCCTACTCAAGAAGGCTCCGCCCTCATGACCGAAGTACGTCCTGGAGGCCCCACCTGCTAACACCATCATATTGGGGGTTAGGATTTCAACTTGTGAACTTGAGGGGCCCCAATTATTCAGTCCATAGCAGTGAGCGTCACCGTGTCTCCTCAGGCTGGGACTCCACTGATTACAAGATGCAGAGTTTTATATATATACTGGTAAGAAAGAGAAACCACTAACGATTCCACTCTAGCACACCACTCGTTAGTTGTAAGATGCTGTGGGTTTCGGAGATGTTAAGGTGTGAAGTCTCCTCTCAGAATTCCGTTGAAATAAGATTGACAAGGTTTTGTACAGAAGGCCCTTCAGACAGTGTCTGGCCCAGACATACGCTCTATAAACAACGCTGTATAAATGTTGCTGCTTTCATTCCTAAAATCATTCTTGGCCTATCCTTTGCCTTCATCTCCGGCAAGGAAGCCAAGCCCCCTGCCATTCTGTCTTTCAGGATGTGGCCAAGTCCTTCCTTTTCCCCACTCCGATCTAGAAGCGAAGCGGCCTTCGAAAGACAACTGTGCCAAAAACCTCTTTTCCACGCGTGGGAAACCAAACTTCACTCGACACCCATCTCTTATCAAACTGGTTAAGAGCATAGAAAGTGACCGGAGAAAGATAAATTCTGCTCCCAGTAGCCCCGTGAAGACAAGCAAAGGTATGTTTTCAGTCACACCAGGCTCTGCTCTGAAGAATTCCTTTTATCTGTTTTTTTCCGCTTACTTGATCCCTATGGTACTTGTTAGAGATTTGTTTCAATACCCATATACCCCAATCCACTTGAAGCCTAACTCATATATGAATGAAAAGATAAAAAATAATTGGTGGGCTTTAATGGCTGTGTGATTTGGAAGGGAGGTGCGTGTTTTCTGTTCCTTTGATTTCAGTAATGTTTTATCTGTGTGACCATTTATTCTTTTGCTTTGACCAACACCCACCCCCTACCCCCCCTCCCCCGTTTCTGTTTTACCAGCTGAGAGCACTCAGAATTCGGCACCCTTCCCAAGTAAAATGGCTCAGCTCGCAGCTATTTGCAAAATGCAGTTAGAAGAGCAGTCAAGGTAGGTTAGTAATACTCTTCAGTAGCAGGATGACTTCCTTTTACATTGCGTCGTTAGGATTACTTACTTTATGTAAGAACACGCGCTAGCCTTGGAAACGGGTGAAATAGTCTTTTCCGTAACGTTTATGCAGTCATTACAGAAGCTATCTGCTAGTTTCCTAAATGCATGGCTTCAATCTGGCCCCAGTCCAACATGGTAGAACATTTTAGAGAAAATGTGTTTCCACTGTGTCATATTTTAAATCTTGTCTTTTAGTGAACCCAGCAAGAAAGCGAAGGGACAGCAGGAAAGATCCGGGCACTGCAAACCAGCGTCTCCTCTCCGCACCCTGGCAAATGCTGAGCTGGAGCTGACGGCCCCGCCCCTCATCCAGCCCCTGGGGGTGGTCCCCCTCATCCCCAGCCCATTGTCACCTGCGGTGCCTGTGATCCTACCTCAGGCCCCTTCGGGCCCATCCTATGCCATCTACCTGCAGCCTGCCCAAGCCCAGACCATGACAGCGCCCCAAGGCCTCAGCCCAACAGTCTGCCCCGCCCCCTCTTCTAAAGCTACAAGGTCAAAAGACCCCACAGATGCCACCACTGAGAAGGCAGCCAGTGACGCCAAATCGGGTGCCCCCACCAGGCCTGGAAGCTTGCAGCCGGTGCCTGACAGACCAGGTGCAAAGAACCGAGACCAGGAGTCTGCTGGGGAAAGAGGCTCAAAGAGGGCAAGCATGCTTGACGACAGTGGTTCCAAAAAGAAATTTAAAGAGGACCTGAAAGGACTTGAAAATGTCTCCGCAGTAAGTACAGCCTCACACCGTGTAAGGCTTTAGGAAGTCCACAATTGATTAGAGGAGAATTTAGTAGCTTGTGACATTTACCAGAGCAAAGGGCAGTTTCTCAGAAGACCAGGAACTGTTCCTTAGCTTCCCAGAATCCAAACAAAGCCCCAGACAGCTAATCCTCTGACTGGGATGACGGCAGGGACATTTTTAACCTTTGGAGGAAGGGATTATTTGCTCTCTTTTTAAAGCACTGCGGGTGGTTGTCCTTAAGTCTGTTTCTCTGTCACATACTGGAATGCAAACAGCTGTCACAAAAGTCTTAAATAATTTACAAGCAGACGTAACCCCAAATGAATGGGTGGATGCATAGGGATCCTGTAACTCCTGCTTTCTGAGTCACTACCTAACGTTTGTTGGATGTCATGTACCTAGCATCTGTTGCCCGGCAGATAAACTGTCCCCTCTGTTTTTACTTTCCACCTAAAATTTAAACCAAAATTTCTATTTTATGTAATAGAAGAGTCAAGCTTATCTTGGCAGATTGTAGGTATAGTTGATGCACTGGTTTCTAGAGACTTTGCTGTTCCAGGTAATTTTGTTTCCTAGGTGGAGTTAAGTTCAGGAAGGGATTAACATTTATTAGATGCTTACCCATATACCAGGCAGCAGAAGTACTAGGCATTTTTATATATGCTATCTCATTTTTCTCCCTAAAGACAGTTACATAGGGAGACGTTATCACCAAATAAACACCGTTAATACGTGGAGGCAGAAGTCAATCTCTCATTTTGTCCCTGCTATTACCTCAAGTTACTTTCCTTCTCTACATCTTGTTTTTCCACATCTATAAAGAATTTATTCCACCACTTTTACCTGATCATCTACTGGGCATAAAGCGCTGTGCTCTGGATCAAATCAAACCCAGAACCTGCCTTTGGTGACTATTGCTTTTGAATACTTGCCCCAGGGCCATGTTACAGTTTTTGTGAGGTTAAGTGAATTTATTACATGATACTATACATAAAGGGGCTTGTGATCCTTTTAAGGCACGGTATAAGCTGAAGGGTATTATCTGTAACTGTTGTTATTAAAGAGGCTTTAGAGTTTGTCAAATCTTCCCTGAGGATGGCCCCATGGTAACTGTTCAAAACATCTATTATCTTAGCGTACTATCATTTTGCATGTAATATACATGCTAAGGGGAAAATCACAAGGCTTTGGCTTGATTCAATTTTCTGGGAGGTCCATAATCTCTTCGGGCCAATGGATATGATTTAATAATGGTCTCCTGTTGCTCACTTAATTATTCAGGATTAGGATCGTCAGTAGATAGGTTTTCTGTGTGCCCCTGCTTCTCTTTTCATCTCCCTGCCTTCATTTTGACCATTTCTTTTTAGCATGGACTAAGATGAACAAAGAAAAGAGAGATTTGTTGTGTAAATTCATTCAACAAACATTACCCAGAATCTGTACTTCTGTGGGTGGAGAGAAGACAGTGCATAAACAGACACAAATATGTCAGGCAGTGAACATTAAACAGACGGATGCAGTAGGAAGAAAGGGATAAGAGAGCTAATGTAGACTAGATGAGAAACATGCAGGCTGAAATATACCAAATTCATTCATCCTGCTAATTAACAGTCCTAACTTAAAAAGAAAAAAAAAGGAATTGGCATTATAGGCTAAAAGATTTTGCGATGAACGTAGTCTATAGAAAATTGAAAAGTAATTATTAGAGCACTATAGGTTTTGCTGAAGATTTGAAAGAATTAAACCAGCCACCAGAGTATCTCTCATACCATGAGAGATCACCGTGAACGGTAGTAAAGAACAGCTACTTGTAAATTGCCTAACTCCGCCCATGAAACGTTTCTGTTCCTGCAGCTTTCAAGGAACCAGCGCGTAAAGATATGGAACAGTACCAAACATTTCAGAAGCAAAATTGATAAACTAGCAGTGTTGTGGATGCTGAATTCACTGGTTCCCAAGGAAAGGATGGGACCTATTAATAGCTAGATCAAAGTGTAGAGCGTTGTTTTGACAGTGGTGAGAAGAAAGATCTGGAGGAAGATAAAAAGGGGGCCCCCAGGTTACAAGAGCTGCTTTTAGTTTTTGCCAGACCTGCTCATGGTGAGGCCGAAACAGACTTTTCAGGCAGTTCAGCCACCCATGCAGGCTCTCTGTTCGCTAAAGTACAGAGACCAAGCCAGCATGGTGGGGAGTACATACAACCCAACACTGGCTATTTCTGTTTAGAATATAACTTTATTGCCTAAAGCTTTTGCTCTGTGACATTTGGGCCTCCAATATGAATTAACCAGTTCTCTTTTTAACTATAGTTTTTGAACTCTGGTGCCCTGCCCTTCGGTTTGTGTGTTATGCGAGTGCTTGGTATCACTGGAATCTGAAGGGCTAGGGAAAGTGCATCTGTAGTTGTATAATTACTTTATTCTAAATCAGGGGGTCAGCACACTTTTTCTATAAAGGGCCAGATAATAAAAGTTTTGGCTTTGTGGGCCATATGGTCTCCGTGCTGCCTATGCAACTCTGCCATTATAAAAATAGAAGAAAGCAGGTATGGACAGAACATAAATGAACGGGCATGGCTGTGTTCCAATACGATTTTATTTGCAAAACTGGCCAGGAGGCCAGATTTTGGCCCGTGATTTGGCAACCCCCTTCTCTAACTCAACATTTCTTAAGATGTTTTCCTCAAATACCAATACTACCAAAAATTTAGCTGCTAAATTGCCTGAGAAATGCTACCTGCTGTATGTCCCTTGGAGATTTACAAGGCACGCCATCATTAAAGCCCCCCAGGAATTCTCTAATAAAGACACCATTTTCCTTTGTTCAATTCAGCATTTCCGAGACCAGTTGGACCACGATTCAAGTAGGGCCAACTTGCATCCCATGGAAGCAGGGTTCCTCAGAACAGTCTGGGAAATTACCATCCGACATAATTCAAGAACAACCATATAAGAATACAGCAGTGCCATCGTGGTGTCCAACGGCATTGAACATGGTTCTGACAGCACCACGTCGTAGTGTCTGATAGCAGGACTTTGGATGTCAGTGTGAGGGGGCGTGTTGGGCAAATCCTACCCCTAGGCAGGCTCACTACTAGCTTTAGGATACTTCCTAAGACCACAGATAACATTTAAGAAACACATGGTTTTTACAAGTCAGGAATGGGAGGGAGGGAGGGATGTGGTCTTCAGGGAGCTATATAGCTGGCCCACCCCATAGCCCATCCCACTGGATGCTTTGGTCTGATGAGACAAACAAACACCAAGGGATATGAGTCTTGGAACGGGCACATGGCCGTTGTTCTTCCATATTTGCGTGTAGAATAAAACCTTCCTCTTTGTTTTCTAGACCTTGTTCCCATCAGGATACCTGATCCCTCTCACCCAGTGCTCATCCCTGGGGGCAGAGTCTATTCTATCTAGTAAAGAAAACTCAAGTACGCTTTCCCCAAACCACAGGATCTACAGCTCCCCAATCACAGGTGAGTGTACATAAAACACTATTCAAATGTGGGTCAGGCTCAAAGTCACTGAAGCCTTATAAGCTTGGACAAATGCCTTTGCTTTTAAGATATCTTCCCCCCTTTTCTTTTCAGGTGTTATTCCAGTGACATCATCTGAACTCACTGCTGTAAATTTTCCCTCTTTTCATGTAACACCTTTGAAGCTAATGGTCTCACCAACCTCCGTGGCAGCTGTCGGGAACAGCCCGGCTCTCACTTCGAGCCACCCCGTTCCCGGCCAGAACCCCAGCTCAGCCATTGTAAACTTCACACTGCAGCACTTGGGACTCATCTCCCCCAGTGTGCAGGTGTCTGCGAGCCCGGGAGCCGTTCCTGTGTCTCCAAGAATAGAGGCTGTTAGTGTTGTACCAGAAAATGTAGGCACTCAGCAAGGAAGGGCCACCAGGTACGACTCTCCAGTCCCAGGCCAGAACCAACCGAGTGGACAATCAGTTGCTGTGACGGGGACACCACAGGTGAGAGTATTTCCAGTCAGTGGATTTTTTTCCTGGGGTTATTAAGGCCCAAATAGTATCACAGGAGACTCGCTTTTGCTTTTCTTCTTTGGAAAGGGGAAGGATGGGAGGAGGAGACTGAAGGCCTAGCTGCCTTCCAAGCCCCGGAAGGCCACAGTACCCACAGCCGATTGCCAAAATATGCCAGGCTCCTATCGTGTGACATGCCCTTCCAGTCCAACCCCCTGAGGCTATTAGGCCATATCTCTCTGTATGGGTTTGACTTCTTTTTCCTATTCCTCTCTCTCCGATCAGCCTGTTCCTGTGACACCCAAAGGGTCACAGTCAGTGGCCGAAAGTTTCTTCCGCACCCCAGGTGGACCAGTGAAGCCAATGGGCGCATCCTGCATGGATTTCGATGGTGCTAACAAAACCTCCGTAGGAACTCTCTTTGTCCCACAGCGAAAGCTGGAAGTCTCAACAGAGGATGGCCATTAGTTGACAGCTTTGGCTTTATTTAATTTTCTAAAGGGTTGTCTAATAGAGAAGGTTTAATCAGACTGATTTGGAGAACGCATTCTCTGAAAATACTGTAAATACGTTGGGGGTTTACTTAATTTCAAAGCAGACACTTGTTTCCCTACTTACACACACACACACACACACACACACACATATTTGTACTAAGTAAATTTCAGCCATCAGTCCTACCAGATAAAAGCAAAAAGTTGAACGTCAGGTGTATTAACTGCCGAGGGGGGAAGGATTCGTTGTCTCAGCTGTGCCTATGCTATTATGCAAAGTAACTATATGAAAGTCGACTTCCCTTTGCGTGAATATGTGACATGCCCTATGCCACATTCTCTTCAACTTTGCACAATGAACACGCTGCAATGTATAATGTTGTATTTTTAAATGGGAGGGCTATAGCTGTATTTTTTTGTAATTTCTTTAATCTGTTCTCGTTGCAGATTGTGTCTTGTGTCCTTTTGTAAAGTTTGCAACAATCCTCAATCAAGTCTATGGAAAAATTATTTATAAACTGTATTTTTAATCATAAGTTGTTCAAATTAAAACTTTTCTAAAATATAGTTCATGTTTTCATTTGGCCAGTGGGGGCACTGTTGGGAGAAAAAAACTTCCCTAACCTCAGAGGCAAATCCTTGGGAAGGAGAGTTCTGGGTTCCTTTAGATCCGCCAAGTGTATAAAATGTTCCTGTGTTCTTCCCCCTTTGGATCCTCCCCATGGCTCTACTTTTCAGCACTGAAAATGGCTTTGGAGAGGCTGTTGCTTGTCCAGGGACATGCAGCTAAGTCTCCTGAGCTTTCCACCACGGCCTGGGCGCTTAGAAATCAAAGACAGGAGCAGGCTCACTTCCTACCCTGGCCTCATATGGCCTGCCTCTGGCCCCGTCTGCTGCCATCTACAGAGGAGAGGCTAAAGCTCCAGTCGTACCACGCCTTCCAAACGGCCCGGCTTCAGGGATGGGAAAAAGGTAGTCAGGATTCTAATTGACTCCAGGAACTAACATACTGAACCCCCATGAGCCCCCAGAGAAGGAACGAGCTACAGTGTGTGAAGTGTGCCTCTCCTTGACCCTCTTGTTACGGGATGAATTGCATCTCCAGAATTGACACGGGCCTTCACTGGTCAGGGTCTAAAAGGATCCGTATAATATCTATTTCCTATATATTTACTATATGCTAGGTACTGCGCTGTACATTTTAAAGGCACTGTCTCCCTGAGCTAAGGCAATGAGGTCACTGAGGCTCCCAGAGATTAAAGCAATAAGTCCAGAATCCCACTGCTAGAATATGTCATGACTCGAGTGTGTGGGTCTCCTTTATCCATTAGCCATCTGCTTCCACATGCATGCCCAGCTGCGTTAGTAGGAGCCGAGCACACTCAGGGTAGTCTAGGCATTTGTAAGGTCATTCCTCTCAAATATACATGTTTTGTTTTCATAACCAAGCACAGCAAAGAGAGCAGATTTTCACACTGACCTAGAGACTCCCCTTCCTTCACACCACTAGAGAACCAATATGAGCGATTTCTCCCAAAGTACCTCTGCCTTGGCTTTTATCCTCCTGGGAAGATGTGTGAATGGTTCCTGATATAAGAAATGGTTCCTGCCTTTAAGGTGCTTATAATGTAGTCGAGGAAGACAGTATTTGCACATGAACGAATGACAAAAAGCATTCCCATGCAGTAAAGAGAAGGTAACTTGCCCAATGGTAAATATAGGCAAAAGATAGTTCATGGAGGTTACCGGATTCAATGACACATAGACAACTGTGAAGAGAAACCAACCCAGTCATGATAGCTCTGAGGCGATGCAGCTCTTTACCTTCCCCCTCCCTCGTTTAAAGCTGAGCTAGAGGGACCGGAAGCCAGGATTTTGTTCTGCCTCCTTAACAGTTCATGAGAAGTACCCCTCCCCCCACCCCCTGCCCCTGGGACTGAGGTTTGGGGAACTCAGATGCACAGAAAGAATGAGCTGTGCTAGACTTCGAGACTACTCTGAGGATTGTCCTACTCAGTTCTTCCACTCAGATTCATAAGATTGCCCCATAATCCCTGCTGCCTGGTGTTCACCCCCTTGAGTGTGGGTGGCACCTGTGTCTTCCTTCTAACAGGATACAGTAAGGGTGATGGCATATGTGTGATTATGTGTACATGGTTATGTACTTATATTACCTAGGATTGCACTGTAACCCGTGTAGGGAGTCCTACATGGCAAGGCACTGGGGACAGCATCCTGGAGCCGACGAGAGCCTGCAGCCTAACAACCAATAAGGAAGTGAAATCCTCAGGTCCACCTATAGCCACAAGGAACTGAAGTCTACCAACAATCTCAGTAAGGTTACAGATGGACCCTTCCCCAGTCAAGCCTCAGATGAGATTGCAGCCGGGGAAGGGCCCAAGCAGAGAATGCGGCTAAGCCGCTCCTGGGCTCCTGACCCATAGAAACTTTAAGGTGATCAATCTGTATTATTTTAAGATGCTATGTTTGTGGCAATCTGTTATGCATCCATAAATAATGAATACAACCACTGTTATACAGTGATAAAATTTCCAAGAGCAGGACAACTAATAGCCCACTAGTCCTATAGGTCTTTGTCTTATACATTTGTCTTATTATCTGGTTCATTGGTTTTATAGACACATAGAAGCAAACAGTACAGGACATGGTAACCTGAAAGGCTTTCATGGGAGAAGCACTGTCCATTCATTTTTAAAGCAGGAAGCAACTTTAAAGATGTCAAGTAATAGCACAGTGGTAGACAAAGTTATCGGCCCAGCATGCAGTTTCTGTTCCCAAACTGCCTCCTGATTCCCCCTTAAGGAATTATGAGATGGACCCCATGGATTGTAAGTCTAGGCCAACCTCCCTAGGATTTGATCCATTTCACCCTAGCAGTGAAATTCTATTCCAGCTACAATACGGTTGCTGGGGCTCCTGCCTCCCAACCTCTGGAAAGACCATGGCACCTGCTCCTGTCGAAGCCTCATTTTCAGCCGTCCTCTGATGGTGCGGGCCTTTCGTGCCCTTCTAGTAAATTTCCTTTGCTTAAAGTTGCCAATCATGTCCACGCCTGGTAACTTAAGGGCTCTTAACCAAATCACAGAGGGAAACCCAGAGCCAAGGCTTCCCAATTCCCAGACCAGATAGCTCTCTGTTCCCTGGGTCTGATGGAATCCAGCCAAGGAGTGAATAGATAAGGCCTTAAGAAATGCTTATCTCCCCAGCCATGGGAGCAGCTCACCCATGTTCCCGCGAATGCAAAGTGCCATTTAAAATACCTGAAAGGGAACTCGTTGCAAGAAGAGATGCAAGGAACCCAGAAAACTGATAAAATTTGGTACAAGAAAATTCTTTTAAACTTGGCTTTAAAACAACTTCCCTCATCCCTGTCCTTTTCAAGAGATTAGTGTTCTTGCAGATAAAGGATAAAGAGATTTTCAGAACTTAAGCAGATAAGCTGTCTGAGCAATCCTATTAATTATATAGAAGCATGTGGGTTGACTGCAGATTCTTTTAGGCATGTATCACTGGCTGGGTTTCAAATCCTGAGAGCCTAAAATGAGATAAGCTGGAAGGAAAAGCGTCATTGTTTTAGGTTTTAAAAAGCTATCAATTTTTAAATCAACTTCTAGAGAAGTGATTTTATATCTCAATGTCTTATTTGAGTACATTCAGGTCAATTACTTGCTCAATTGGATCAGTAACGAAATGAGAACTTGTCATAATGGCCAACATTTTGCGGGACAATGCAGGTAGGGAATATAATTATCAACATCCTCCGATAGTCAAGTAATTAACTGCATTTTTTGAAAGGCTACAGGAAAATCTTCCATTTTCCATGAGTTAGGCACAGAGTCTGGTTTGCCCTGTGTAAACTGAATTCTATTTGAAAAGTATTTACTCAGTTTTTACCATTTGCTTAGCACTGTGCCATGTAAAACAATGCCTATGATCCTAATTTGGATAAGAAAAGATCCTGTGTGGGGGTGCCTGGGTGGCTCAGTCAGTTGGACATCCTACTGGTTGGGCATCCAATTTGGGCTCTGGTCATGATCTCTAGGTCCATAAGTTTCAGCCCTGTGTTGGGCTCTGTGTTGACAGCTCAGAGCAAGGAGCCTGCTTTAAATTCTGTCTCCCTCTCTCTCTGCCCCTCCCCTGCTCACACTCTGTCTGTCTTCCCCTCAAAAGTAAGTAAACATTTAAAAAAGAAGAAGAAAAGATCCTATATGTGTAAATCTTCCAGACTGAAGATGACTGAAAACTTTTAGCAACTATTGACTAAATCTTTCTAAAATAATATAGCTCCCCGATTCTTAAATAGGGTATTTGGAATCTAATTTTTTGTCATGTTTCAGGAACTCATGAGCACTACTGTTTCTTTAAATTCAAAGTGAACCAACAATGTAGGCCATCTATGACACAGTAATACACTCAGAGGCTGTTTAGATATGTATCCTCCTAAAATAAATGGCTCCAACGTATTATGCTTTTCAAGTTCTCTTTTTATGGTTGTCTGTCTCTAACTTCAATTTGTCTCTTCCCTCTACCCCCAGAATAAGTCTCTCTTCTAGCCCAGGAAAACAAGGATTCTAGGAGAACTGAGGTCACCACACTCACTTTAATAAACCATTCCAAGTGAATAGATTTCTAATTGCTTAAGAAATGCTCTATCTTTCTCCTGTGGGGTGAAGGCCGTGAGTTCCATCTCAGGTGTTTCCCTGGCTAATCAGTGGTCTTTCTCACCATCCACACGAATCCGAACTTGCTGATGCTAGGAATATTGGACCATGATGGAATGGCAGGAATGTTGAATATAAATTATATACCTATATTCATTATTAAAACCCAACACTTAGACAATAAGGGCATTTCTGCATGAAGATATTCTATCTTTTTTTTAGTGTTTATTCATTTTTGAGAGTGAGAAAGAGATGGAGCACAAGCAATGGAGGGGTAGAGAGAAGGGGACACAGAATCCAAAGCAGGCTCCAGGCTCTGAACTGTCAGCACAGAGCCCAACACAGGGCTCGAACTCATGGACCGTGAGATCACGACCTGAACTGAAGTTGGACACTTAACCAACTGAGCCACCCAGGCGCCCCTGCATGAAGATATTCTGAGAAAAACAACATGTCCTAGATGAACTAGGGGAAAGAGTGCGACTCGAGAGTTTTTTTTTTTTTTTAAAGGAATCATTTTTATTGAGCATCCTCTATTGTGCCTACTTCAAAACAACATTGCAAGGTGGTAACTACTGGCCCCATCTTACAAGTGAGGAAGTTAATTTCAGAAAGTAGTAAGAGCACGTCCCAATCACAACCTACGGGGGCAAAGCCAGCATGGACATGCAGATCTGCCTAACAGATCTAATGGCGCTGATTTCAGAACACCACACTCCTGAGTGCCACCATACGAAATCTGTCACACATATCCAGACTGTGGTAAGACAGCCTGATTCTAGATTGTTCACTGGCAGGGCAGAATAGAGCTTCAAGAGCATTACTCCTCAGGCGTCTCTATTTTTCAGGCTTCCATCTGTAATGATTTATGCTGTACTGAGTTATACAAGCCAGAACATTTCACAAAACCCCTTCTGGTTATTATGATTGTCTTCTGGATTCGCCAGTAGAGGAATGCTTGGCTTCTCAGATTGAATGGTTGGTGACTGCTCTGACTCTCCAACTCACCCTTTCAAACCTTTACTTCCCCAGCTCCTCCTATAATTGTGCAAGGTCTAATTCTTATAAGAAATCCCTTATATCATAACTCATCATGGTTCTGCTTCTCTGATTATACCCTGACGAGGCAAGTGGCACTCCGGGGAGGAAGTGGGACAGGAGATGTTCCAGAGGTGGCCAGGGGCTGTCTGCTTCCCAGTCTCTAGGTATAGGACATGCCAGCAAGGTGACACTTCACAAGCTGTAGATCATTTCGGTTGCCACGATTCTCACAGCCACAAACCTATGAGCTAAAACATTTTTAAGTCAAAGTGCCCTTTACAAACGCATTGCATGGAACTCAGCCACTGCCCACTGCAGCTATCTGACTCAGCTCAGTTATGATGCCAGGACACTCTGCATCCAAGATCTCACCTGACTCAGCCAGACAGAAAATGCATGGCCCAGGAGCCGAAGTCTGGCTTCTAGTCCCAGCTCTGACCCCCAGAACAAGATACTTCACTTCTCAGGTCTAGTTCCTTCTTTCGTAGATGTTAGCTCAAGGAAAGAATTCCTGAGGTCCCTTAGAAATAAATTTTCATGAAAAGACAAATTGAAACTTACCAGTGATTCCTAGCACATAAGAAGAAACTTCACTCAACCAAAAGAATTTTGTCAAATATATGGGAAAGGATTAATCCTAGGGAGGAAAGGGGACTCTTGATGAAACCACTAATCCTCAGACTTGAGTACACCCAGGATCCCTCCTGGCTAAAACCAAATAAGGCAGACTTAGAATTTATTACTCCTGTTATTCTAAGGAGTTGTAATTTCTACGAAACTCATCTTACAGGTTGGGAGTCCATTTGTTCCATTGGTTTTAATATCTTGACTTTGCCTATTCTATAATTTTTTTTCCATCTGCTCTGTGACATTATTTGAGATGCACTGTGTCATCGAAAGTTTCAGTTAAAAATTTGAGAGAAGTGAATAGACAGGCAACTCACTTCACAAGTAGCTTTATGAATGGAATATTCTGAATATAGAGCTGAGGCATCTCAGGGTGGGAGAGAAACTTGGAGATACTCTCATCCAGGGGTTCCCAAACTTCCAGCAGGGACCCCTACTTTGGGCCCCTAACCCAGTGCCAGGTCAGCTATGTCAGGAACCCAGAAGCATCTTCTAGAGGTTCTTGGGTTCCTATCCTCAGAGATGAGCCTAGGGTAGGGCCCTGGAATCGTTTTTTGGGGTTTTTTTTCTTTTTAAATGTTTATTCATTTTTTAGAGAGAGAGGAGGGACAGAGGGCAATTGGGAGAGGGACAGACAGAGAGACACACAGAATCTGAAACAGGTTCCAAGCTGTCAGCAATGAGCCTGATGCGGGGCTCAAACACGTGAACTGTGAGATCATGACCTGAGTTGAAGTCAGACACTTAACCGACTGAGCCATCCAGACGCCCCTGTTGTTGTTGTTTTAAGTTTCCTGGTTAATTTAAATTTGTTGGTAGGTTTGGGAATTCTGATCTGGAAGATTTTTCATCCGGTATTTAAACTGTCATTACAGAACTTCTGGTACTAATCATGACAGAGTAAGTCCATTATAACCTATCTCTCCCATTGATTATAAATAAAACCTCTGGACAGAATACAAAAGCAATTAGTTGATAACTCTGAAAAGTAAACAGTAGTAAATAGATTGAGAAAGGAGGTCAAAACTTGAAGAACAATTGGTATGGCAGTGAACTTACTTGGTTTTTCTTTCTTTCTTGGTTCTTCTTGGCATTAGTCAGAGGGTGGGCTGACGTTTGAAACTATACCACGGTACGACACCAAAACATCTGAAAGGAATCCCCTTTTCTAGACAGAGGATCAGGAAAAGGGGCCCCTGAGCCTGAAGATGGGGAGAATCCCTTTAATTTTTCTATTTTTACTCCTTTTTTTTTCTTCTAGTCCTCAATGCCAGCCCTGGCCCTAAGGTGGCACTGGCATGGTGGTGGCAGCACTGGCACAGGCACCAAAAACCCTAACACAACCATCTCTCAGTGCACAGGTACTGTGGAAAGGGGTCTCAAAATCCCAAAATATTAGGGATTCCTATCACCTGCTCCTCTTTTTTTCTCTTCAGGGTTCCCTGAGGCACCCCAGCTGCTCAGAAATGTGTCTCAATGCATGAGCAAAAATTCTCAGAGAGACACTGTCTTTCAAGCCAGAGGGCTAGGAAAAAGGACCCCTGGGAGCCAGAGAGTTTCCGGGAAATTCCAAGGATGAGAGAGTTCTAGAAGGAAACCTCTTAATTTTGTATATGAACTACCACCAGCTTCTGATTCACCCCTGCATTATGCATGCACAAAACAGACCCCGACAAGAACAGGGATGGCTTTGAGGACTGAACAGTGATAGAAATCACTGCCCGCATAACAGATGGACACCTGAATATGCTGGGCAGGCACACACAGCACAGCAAAAGCTTTGGAAACCGAACTGACGTTGGATCACTCTCAGAAGGCAAGACACACTGGAGGGATGGATGAGCTGAACCAGGTACACTGCCTGCTAAAATAAACACTTAATGTAAAAATTAATGTTATCCAGAGGATTCTAAGAGGGCCCAGAGTCTCACAATGTAATATTCAAAATTCCAGAATACAACTCAAAATTACTTGACCTACAGTGAAACAAAAACAAAGAAAAGAGAAAATCTGCTCAATTAAAAAAAAAAAAAAGACAATCAACAGATGCCAAGCCCAAGATGATCCAGGTGTTGGAATTACAAAGATTTTATTTAAAAAACTTTTTAGTTTATTTATTTTGATACAGAGAGAGAGAAAGAAAAAGAGAGAGAGAGAGAGCGCGCACATGGGGGCGGGGCAGAGAGAGAAAGAGAGAGAGAATTCCAAGCAGGCTCCACACTGTCAGCACAAAGCCGAACACAGGGCTTGATATCACGAACCATGAGATCATGACCTGAGCCAAAACCAAGGGTTGGACACTTAACCAACCCAGGTGCCCCAGAATTACAAAGATTTTAAAATGACCATTACAACCATGTCTTGTGAAGTAAAGGTAGACACTCTTGAAATCAATGGAAATACAGATGGTTTCCCCAGAAAAATAGAAACTATAAAAAAGAATAAAGATGGACACTTTAGATCTTAAAAACACAGTGTTTAAAATAAAAAGAAATTAATTGGATGGGCCCAATAGCACAAACAAAAATTAACATTCTCCAGAGACTATAGTAAGACCCTGAGTCAATAGAGAGTCCAGAAATAGACTCATGCAAATATTGTCAATTGTTTTTTCTTAAATGCAAAGGGACTTCAATGGAAAAAGAACACTCATTGTAGCAAATAGTGCTAACACAGTTAGACATCCATACCCACAAAAATTGAACCTCAACATATACTTCACATCTTATACAAAAATAAACTCAACAAGGTTAGTATGCCTGAATACAAATTGTAAACCTATCAAACATTTAAAGGAAAATATAGGAGAAAATCTTGTTACTTTGAGTTAGGCATTTTTGTTCTTGGACACAACCCAAAAGCATGAAAGACAAACTTATTAAGCAGGACTCCATTAAGATGAAGAATGTATATTCATAAAAAGGCTCTAAAGATATTTTTTAAGTGAAAAGACTGGTCACAGGTTGGGCAAAAATATTACAAGTTACATATCTGACAAAGTACTTGTATGAGCTATATATAAAGAATTCTCAAAGCTGAACAATAAAAAAGACAATCCAGTTTTGTTTATTTTCTAATTTTTCAAATTTTTATTTATTTTTTAAAGTAATCTCTACACCCAATGTGGACTTGAACTCATGAGCCCAAGATCAAAAGTCACATTCTATACTGACTGAGCCAGCCAGGCACCCCAGAACAATCTGATTTTTTTAAGTGGGCAAAAGATTTGAAGTCAGTTTACTATGGAAGATACATGCATGGCACACACAAAGATTCTCAACACCACTGTTCATTGAAGAAGTGCAAATGTATACCATCCTAAAATACCACTATTATAGAAAAGAAAACCGAAGCTGAAGGCATCACCATTCTAGACTTCAATCTATATTACAAAGCTGTAATCATCAAGACAGTATGGTACTGGCACAAAAACAGACACATAGATCAATGGAACAGAATAGAGAAAGCAGAAATGAACCCACAAATGTATGGCCAACTAATCCTTCACAAAGCAGGAAAGAGTACCCTATGGAAAAAAAAGAGAGTCTCTTCAGCAAATAGTGTTGGGAAAACTAGATAGGATCATGCAGAAGAATGAAAGTGAACCATGACCTTACACCATACACAAAAATAAATTCAAAATGGATGAAAGACCTAAACGTAAGACAGGAAACCATCTAAATCCTAGAGAAAACAGGCAGCAACATTTCTGACCTGAGCTGCAGCAACTTCTTACTAGACATGTCTCCAGAGGCAAGGGAAACAAACACAAAAATGAACTATTGGGACCTCATTAAGAGAAAAGGCTTCTACACGTCAAAGGAAACAACATAACTAAAAGGCAAATGATGGAATGGGAGAAGATATTTGCAAAATGACATACTGACATATCGGATAAAGGGTTAGTATCCAAAATGTATAAAGAACTTGTCAAATTTAACACCCAAAAAAACAAATAATCAAGTGAAGAAATGGGCAGAAGACATGAATAGACACTTTTGTAAAGAAGACATCCAGATGGCTAACAGACATATTAAAAGATGCTCATCATTCATCAGCAGGGAAAAGCAAATAAAAACCACAATGAGATACCACCTCAAACCTGTCAGAATGGCTAAAATTAACAACTCAGGGAGCAACAGATACTGGCGAGGATGCGGGGAATGGAGAACGCTTTTGCACTGCTGGTGGAAATGCAAACTGGTAAAGCTACTCTGGAACACAGCATGGAAGTTCCTCAAAAAGTAAAAAATAGAACTACCCTATGATCCAGCAACTGCATTACTAGGTATTTATCCAAAGGATACAAAAATGCTGTATTGAAGGGGCACATGCACCCCAGTGTTATTGCAGCACTATCAACAATAGCCAAATTATGGAAAGAGCCCAAATGTCCATTGTTTGATGAATGGATAAAGAAGATGTGATACACACACACACACACACACACACACACACACACACACACAGGAATATTATCCGCTGCTCAAAAAGAATGAAATGTGTTGTGGGTGGAACTGGAGTATACTGTGCTAAGTGAAAAAAACTTCTCAGTTTTGGAAATTTCTCTTGACATATACTCATGCTCACTGATTCTTTCCCCAGATGTGTCCAATCTACTAATGAAATCACCAAAGGCATTCTTCTTTTCTATTATAGTATATTTGATTTCTAGTGTTTCTTCTTCATTCTTTCTTAGAATTTCCATCTCTCTGCTTATATTATCTATCTGTTCTCTCATATTTTTACTTTTTCCATTAAGGCTCTTAGCATATTTACCAGAGTTATTTTAAATTCCTAGATAGATTATTCCAGCATCCTTGCCATATATGATTCTTCAAACTCTCTTTTCTTAAATAAATTTTTAAAAAGTTTATTTATTTATTGTGTGTGTGTGTGTGTGTGTGTGTGAGAGAGAGAGAGAGACAGAGAGAGACAGAGAGAGAGAGAGAGAGAGGGAGAGAACACAAGCAGGGAAGGGCAGAGAGAGAAGGAGAGCAAGAATCCCAAGAAGACTCATGCTCAGCAAAGAGCCTGATGTAGGGTTCGATCTCACAACTGTGAAATCATGACCTGAGCCTAAATCAAGAGTTGGCTGCCCAACCAACTGAGGCACCCAGGTGCCCCCAAACTCCCTTTTTTGCCTATTGATATGTCTTCTAATTTTTTGTTTAAAGCTGGATGTGATATACTGGGTAAAGGTAACCCAGTACTGGTTTACATGGAAGTTTCTATTTCAGTAAATTGTGATTCTCTGCAAACACCTGACTGTCTCTCCAATTTGGGGAGGGGGGGGTGGGCAGCAGCTTGTCCAGTGATCTTGATTCCTTAACGTATCTAAAAAAAGATACTGATTGTCAGTTTGTTCAGCATTTTACTTGTCATTAGAATGAAGTGATGATTTCCAAACTCCTTACATGTTGTACTAGAAACTAGAAGTCCCTCCAATATTATTCAGCACATGAATGGATAGACTGTATGGTAGATCTATACAATAGATAGATCTATTATCTATTTGTTGTTATTCAGCAACAAAAAATAACAAACCACAGATGAGTCAACAACATGTATGAATCTCAAATATATCTGCAAAGTGAAGGAAACTTGATTCAGAAACCTGGATACTTTCTAAAAAAAAAAAAGCTGCATGCTGTAATTCCATTTATATGATATGATCAAATAGGCAATACTATAGAGATAGAGAATAGATGAGTGATTGCCAGTGGTTAGGGAGGGAGGTGGGCTGGACTACAAAGGGCAAGTACAAAAGAATTGGGACTGGGGATGGTAGAATTGTTCTGTGTCTTCATTGTGGTAGTGGTTATGTGAGTCTATGTATTTTCCAGAATTCATAAAACTGTACACTAAAAGTTTATAGATTTTTAAGATTTTTTTCTAATTTGCCATTATAACACTCCTTCTGAGTTATTTCCAAACTCTACTTGAAGATTTCCGGTGGTGGGGAATTTACTCTTTTCAGAGGCCACTAATGCTATTATGACAGAGCCACCTATCCAACTGTGCTGTGAATGGGCTATAGACTCGAAGATATTAAATATCCCAGCCTCAGGCACCAGTAGTCATCAGACTACTCTTATCCATAGTGGGCTGTGAAATTCTTTCATTTCCTATTATTGCCATAAAGTGAAGAAGGGTCCACTATGTTATTAGATAACTGAAAGATTTTCTACTACATTGAAACAATATCAGCCTATCTGCAATGTCTACATTTATTGGTCTTAGTTTTTCCTTTCTCAGAACAAATTTATTCCTTCTTTATAGATATGACTGTGCATCAGATATCTGAAGAGTTGCTATCCATATTCATAGCTCCACCATCACCAACTCTTCCCTGAAAATGTGTCTGGTTCCTTGAGCTGCTCCTCATATGGCATGTTTTTAAGATTCTTTATTGCCCCCTGAAACATGATCTTTATGTTCAATATTTCTTCCCCATCTCCAGAATAGAACATGATATTTAATTTTCAGCTAGCACAGGATCTACAAAGAAAACCTTATTACTGAAATTGGTCCCATCATTTTTGCCTTCACATATCCAACAGAGAACACATAATTCAATCTTTCTTTGAAGACAGGGTCTCATGCTTATCAAGTTCTGTGGTCTAACTGAGCTGCCTGCATACCCTCTGAGAGTTCTTAGAGCGCTTTCAAATTCTAGTGCTTGGGGACAACCCACTAGAAGGAATTCATAGACTTAAAATATCACCAAACAAGTCAACAATAACTACAACACAACCACCAACACCATATCTCAGCATCTATAAAAGGATCCACATCTATAAAAAGATCTGCAGTTGTCACACCATATACTTGGCCCCCTTCAGCACTATGTCATTCTGTGACTGGAGATCCTGATTGCCCTGACCACATTCTTTCAAATACTCACGAGGCCAAGTCCTCCCATCTTCCAGGAAATAGGAGACCTTTGTTAGGTTCCAGCAAATCTTCTCAGGAAATTGTTCCTCACCTTCAAAGCATCTCACCCTCTACTTCCAGGGGACAGACATTGCTATAACATTTATGTATACTCAGTAAAAAATAAAATTTCTCTCCTGTGGGTTTATGGAACATTAGTTGAAATCTTTTGGTCTATGACCTTAGATGTGGCAAAAATTGGGTTAAGAAATCGGGCTGAAGTCTGCCAACCCCAAGACATCCCATCGATGGATATTTGAAACACATGTTGCAAGTTATAACTCAAATTTGACCACAGATGATTTTTCTAACTTATATTTCTATTAATTCTTAAGTCAAGGAAATACAAATAAAACAAAACCCATTTCTATAGGCTAGAAAGAAGTTTCTGGTTAAGTAGTATTTCTGGTAAAACAATTTAAAAGTAGAATTTTGTTTGAGTGTGTCTATTAAAAATGGGAATTAAAAATTCTCACTGATGAGAGAATGAGAAGATGAACCACAGACTGGAAGAAAGTATTTGCACATGGCACCTGATAAAGGACTGTTTTCCAAAATATATGAAGAACTCATAAAACAATAAGACAATGAATAATTCAATTAATAGTGTTAGATGCCAAAAAGATATGAGCTATCAAGCTATGAAAAGAAATGGAGGAAACGTAACTGCATCTTACTAAGTGAAAGAAGCTAATTATGAAAGGCTACATACTGTATGACTCTAACTATATGACTAGAAATATATCCTAGAAAAGGCAAAACTATGAGGACAATAAAAAAAATCAATGGTTTCCAGACATTAAGGGACAATGGGAGATGAATAGACAGAGTACAGAGAATTTTTAGGGCATTGAACCTATTCTGTATGATATGTTGATGGTGGATATGGGTCATATACATTTGTCAAAACTCAGAGCATGTAAAACACCAACAGTGAACCCTAATGTAAACTGTAGAATTTAGTTGACAATGATGTGTCAGTATAGGCTCATTGCTGTAACAAATGTACACCCCTGGTTCAGGATGCTGATATTGGGGAAGTCTATGCATGTGTGGGGGAAGAGGGTATATGAGCACTCTCTGTACCTTCTGCTCAATTTTGCTCTGAACCTAAAATTGATTTTTAAAAAATAAAGTCTAGTATTTAAAAATGGGGAGAACAGCATTTCAGAATATTGGGGGCCTTTCAGATTTCTTGTTGTAAAAAAGGAAACTGTCACAGCATCAGGCAGGAGCCAGTGACACAGATATGCTCACCATCTTGAGGACTTCCAATTCTCTTTGAAACTGTGACATATCCTAGACTGCCTTCCCTAAAGACTTGAGTTTAAAATTCAACCTCCAAGTACCTTCTCCTTCCTCTGTAAACCATTTTCATGTATGACTTGACCATTTTGTTCTGTCCTCCATCTTTATAAACCCAAGATTAGATCAACTCATCTTTCTGAGGTCTTTTTCTTGGACTGATGCACAGTCTTTCAACTTTAAAGGCATAGAATCCTGATGTTTTGGCAGTAAGGGTTTTTTTTTTTTTTATTAGTTGTTTTTGCTTTCATTTTTTTTTTCTTCCTGTGTCAGGGACTCTCACTTTATAAAATATTTTGAATTATTTCTAATATACAAATTTTATGTAATGGGGCCACATTAGAACAAAGGTGTTTTTGTGACAGTATAGAATGTCTCCTTTTATTACTTAAGGAATCATCACACTCAAAGGGAAATAAAGACTTGGTTTTCCTAGCTAAAAAATAAGAATCATTGAATTTTAGAATTAGAAGATGTCTCGAAAGTCATTTTGTTCCGCATGAACATTTTTTAAAGAAATCAGAGAGGGGAACTGATTTGTCAAAGGGCACAGCAGTTAACAGCAGAGCGGAGACTGGAAAGAAACCCATATATGTCCCTTCTAACCCGTTGCTTTTTCCACTTTGGGCACAGTGTGAACACTTTGGGAAAGTTGATTAAAAAAAACAACAACAACAATAAACCAATAAAAAAACCTTCCAACTATTCTAAAAATGCCTCCAATCCTTATTTTTAAATTTTAGATGGAGTGGCTAATGCTTAAATAAGTAATTTCTTCTTGTTGAATTTGTGCCTTCTCTATTGCTGCTTGTTCCAGATCTGATAGAAATTTAGCATTTGTGGACCTCTCAAAACCACTCAGTTATATGAATAAATCCAACCAAAAGTTTTCAAATGCCTACTGGGTGCCAACAGCAAGGACACAAAAATGAATAAGATGCTCTCTGCTACCCTAAGGAGTCCACCACCTAATGAGTCAAAATGACAGGTGAACAGCCAGCCAAGGCTCCTTGTAATGAGCAGTGTGAAGGGTTTGGGGGGCCCAGCAGAGACAGTGGCACATCCCACCAAGAAAAGGGTGGGTGTGGAAGCCTGCGCTGAAGAGAAGCATTTGACCTGCTTATGGAAGGATGAGGAAGATCCCACCAGCGAGGGGGGTGTCAGGTTAAGGAGGTGGAGGACATTCCAGGCAGAGGACAGAACATGAGCAAAGCAGACAGGCATGAAAGTGCAGGCTATTTTTGGAGAACAGTGATTAGACTGGAGAGGCTGGAAGATAGGATAAAGGAAAATGGGGGTGGTGGGAGAAAAAAGTGGAAAGTTAATTTGGGGCAAGATGAAGAAGCCTGAATGCCATGTCAAAATTGTTTAACATGATCTCGTAGTGACGGAACACTAACAGCGGTCCTCAGGCTAAACGGGCCATCATCAGATGCAGTAGCAGTGTGAGAGATGGAAAAGAGGTGGGGAAACTTACATGATTGGGAGGCTTCTGGAAAAAGTCGAGGCAGGACATCTGGAACCTGGGCAATAAGTGGAGCAGGGATAAAAAGAAAGGCTGGATTCAAAAGCATTGTTTAAGTATCTGTTGTTGGCCCAAGTGAACAGTCATAGACTCTCCTCAACCCATGGAAATATTTCCTAAGCAGACGATCCTATTGATCCACTTCTGAATCTCTGTGCGCTGATTCACATTTGTCAGTTTGCTGGCCCTGCGATTGCCATTTCAGGGGCTTGTACCTGCTGAATAACAAATGTAGGGACAGCATCTACTGAATCCAAGGGACCGCTGATGTAAAGCCCTGCTAATCTCTCAGTGCAGGATGAAGTTGAGCTGGTACTTGGGCTGTGGAGGTGCCCAGACCTGCGGTGATTCTCAGACCCTCCAGTGTCCTGTCTTCTAACTACATAAAGCCAACCAGATTAGTTAAAATTCCCATGAAAGCACTGGGTCTAGAGTGGAGAACATGGTTCCGGTCCTCACTTGGCCATATAGTATCTGTGGGCCCTAACCCCTCAAGCAAGTTTCCTCATCTGGAAAGGGGGATAATAATATTATTATATCGTCCCGCTGCTTAAGAGACAGACAGGAATAGGAGAAAGGGACTGGGAGAGGAGAGAGATCACACCCGAGAGAATTAAACACATGGTAGTGCTGCAAAGTACGAGTTGTGCTAGTGCTTTTAAGCTGAAATGTATTATACAGGCGACACTGTTACTACTATAATCAGCAAGTGATGAATGGCCATAAAAATGAGAAGACCAATAAAAAAATCTGGAAGATGTAAGTAAATCATGTGTTTGTTTCATCAAATACACTTCACTTCAGTGAATATGCTAATACTTGTTTTTTCCTCTCTTGAGAAAAAAAAAGAACCATCTTGATGCGTTCAAGTGTTGCTTTGCCCATTTCTTTGCCTTTCATGGATGGACAAATGGCCAGGAGCAACCTTTGAATGGTAGTTCAAAATTAGTTCTCTCTTTGAAATAAGAGCCAATGACAAATGTCAGACCACTGGTGCATAGAAATAGTGAAAAGCCCTAGTTACTCCAAGAATGTGGCTGACATTGAATACATTATGGCCCAATTATGTTTCTTTTCAAAGTAGTTTGGATGAGCAGATGAAAGCTGAGACTCCCGGCCTGTAATTTCTTCTACAGCATATTCTCTTTTTGTGTGTCATGGCTTAGAGCAGTGGTTCCTAAAACGGAACATGTGAAATAATACTGGAGTATGAGAAAAAGAATCAGAACTTTTATTACATTATCTTTTCTGTGTGCAGTTTTGAATATGTTTCATATTATGTGAGTACACATTACAAATATACACATATACACCTATACTTACTTTTAAGTGTGTATGTGCACATGTGTGCGTGTGTTACTCATACATGTTTACTGATCAAACAAATTTGGGAGCCACCTTTGGAGAAGGGTTTTGGAGTTAGATCTGGGTTTAAATTTCCCTGTTACCTTAGCGATCTGTATTCCCAGTGACTTACCAGCTTTTAGTTATTCTAGAGAAAAGAAGAGTAGGATGCAGTAGATTCTAGTCCTGACAGGGCCATTGACTCACAGTTGACTCAACTGTGTCTCCTTGGAGGAATTAGCTTTCATGAGCTGCATTTACTTCATTCCTTACTCAGACAAAGAGTATAATAATACCTTCTTTACAAAGTTATTGAGAGATTTAAATAGAATAGAATAAATATTAAATTAAATAGAATAATTAAATAGAATAATGTTGATTCTGATTTGGGGTATAAAGGTGATGGGTTTTTGTTTTTCGTTTTTAATTTTTTTAATGTTTTTTTATTTATTTCTGAGAGAGAGAGAGAGACACAGCATGAGCAGGAGAGGGTCAGAGAGAGAGAGGGAGACACAGAATCCAAAACACGCTTCAGGCTCTGAGCTGGCAGTCAGCACAGAGCCCGACGCGGGGCTTGAACCCACGAACTGCGAGATCATGACCTTAGCCGAAGTCGGACGCTTACCTGACTGAGCCACCCAGGCGTCCCAAAGTGGTGTTTTAAAGCATGTGTTTAAGATTGTGCCTATCGTCCCACCTCTCTTGCCTGGTCTTCTTCATGACCTATGTTTCACAATGGCTTATTCATTTTCTGGGGGAACAAAGGGGCAGCAACAGTGGATCCTAGTCCTAATATTACTATTCATTTACTGCTGAGTTAACATTCAGCTAGTATTGACTGAGCATCCTGCTAGGTGTCCAACACATGCTTAATATTACCTATTCTTCATAGAATCCAAAAGAAATGTGCTTCATCTTTTAGATGAAGAAGGTCTAGGGCACTGGTATCCAATAGAACTTCTGCAATGATGGAAATATGTTATATCTATGTTGTCAATGTGCAGGCACCAGCCACATATGGGTATTGAGCACTTGGAATATGGATACTGTGACTGAGGATCTCAACTTTTCATTTTAGTTAATTTTAAATAATTTCAATTTAATTAGCCCCATGTGATGATTGGCTACTATATTTTTCAGTACAACTCTAGAGATAGCTGAATTAACATTCAAGTGTAAGGCAAACTTAAGACTGTTATGAGATGAATTTTTTCTCCTCCAAACTCATACATTGAAGTCCCAACCTCCAGTACCTCAGAATGTGACTGTATTTAAAGGCAGAGTCTCTAAAAGTAAAATGAGGTTATATGAGTGGGCTCAAATCGAATATGACTGCTATCCTTATAAGAAGAGGAAATTAACACACAGACACACATGGGGGAAGACCATGTGAACACGTGGAAAAGATGACCATCTACACTCCAAAGAGAAAGACCTCAGAAGAAAGCAACCCTGCTGACTTGATCTTGGACTTCAAGCCTCCAGAACTGTGAAAAACTAAATTTCTGTTGCGTAAGCCTCCAGTGTAGGGTATTTGTTATACAATCTAATACAAAGAACTTTCCAATTATGTGAAAGTGTACTTCATTTATAACAGATTTCCCTAATGATATCAACAAGGATGCATTTTATCACACACACACACACACTCTCAGAATTAAAAAGTGAAAATACAAAAAGTAGGCAAGAAACAGTAGGTGAATGAAGAAAGCAGTAATATTTACAATTAAGTTTGAACAACTACTGATGCATAATGAACAAAACTAATTACAACCTGGAAGTAAAATCTCAAATGATTTACACACAGGATGTGGTGGGCAGATGTGTGAGTACAAGGCCAGTGTGAAGGAAGAGGGCAAGGCGGTGATGATGAAAGTGTGCTGAGGTTCTTAGAAGTTTCTCACCTCTGGGAAAAAATGGACTAGAGCTACCAATTAGATCTAGGTGGCAATAAATATATATATATATATATATATATATGTTATATATAAATATACATACAATGAAATAATATTACATATTATTGTGGCATTAGTTTTTTATATTAGAGGGGAGTGTCATTTCTAAATCATAAGAGAAAAGCATGGCACAAAGAAAACTATTAAATCCAATAAAAGGCCAGAAAAAAAAAGACATAAAAATAAAACCTAAAATCAGATAAAGGGAATAAATTCATATGTATCCAAAATCACCCAATAAATGTGAATGGGCTAAGATCTCCTTTTAAAAGATGACTCAAATTGGGTCAAACTCAAAATACTGTCAGTTATTAACTCTGGGAAAAAGAATAGGGTTGTGGGAGGGCACTTTTACATTTTACCCTAAATACATCCTTCTTGTTTAGTCTTTCATAATAAAAATGCATTCCTGTGTTATTTGTGCGATCAAAAAAATATTTTATTTAAGGGTCAGAAGCATTAGACTCAACCCCAGATTTTCTGGCTCTGAAATAATTTGACTACATACATTGCATTTCCCCTTGAGCAAGTCGGATCCCTTCTTTGGACCTTAATATCTGTATCTTAAAAAATGAATATGGTGGTCCACACTTGTGACATGTACATTTTGTCCCAAAGAAGTATTTTAGAAACCACCGTGGGAAATTCAGGGAAAGGCTATGTGAGCGAGACTCTAAGACTACCTCCTTATTTCAAGCTGTGAAGTTCTTCTTTTATCTGCTTTATATATTGATGTTCCATTTAAGATTATCTATAGAAAAAAGCACTTTTTAAAGTTTATTTATTTATTTTGAGAGAGACAGAGACAGTGCAATCAGGGAAGGGGCAGAGAGAGAATCCCAAGCAGTCTCCACACTGTTAGCACAGAGCCAGAGGCGGGGCTCAAACTCATGAAACCGTGACCTCATGACCTGAACTGAAACTGAGAGTCCAGCACTGAACTGACTGAGCCACCCAGGTGCCCTGAAAAGTATTATTATTCTAGGGAAAAAAAAAAAAACCCGCAAATGTTTGCAAGCTGGTATCTTAGGAGACTTCTGACGTCCCTCTGACTTTAACATCCTAGGGTACTCGCCCCTTCCCCATTTATGTGATGAATATTTTTGCATGGAAATGTAGATTGAGGACATCTTATGTGAGGTTATGCTGTGCCCTTATTTACAAAATCACCTCAATCTTCTTTACCATGAAATAGTCAGTCACTCAACCAATTGCTTTTGGGGCATATAACCGAAGGGCTAGAAGGGCTGATGTGAAAGGCTGGATTTCATATGCCTTCTGTTTGGGTGCTACCTCACCGAACCTCAACGTTGAGGTCAAGACCAGGGGAAAGTGCCTTTGCCTGAGAAATGGAGGACCTGAATTCAGTCCAGAAGCTGCTAACTTACCTGGAACCTGAGCACGTTAGGAGCCCCAATTTCCTCAGTGACAACATGAAGAATTTGTCTATTAAATCTCTGATCTTCTTGACACCTACCAAATTCTATAATTCATATGTGTCTGTGAGGCTTGATCAAAGCCAAAAATATGTATGTATTAGGCAAAGAGGAACTAGGCCTCCAAAGAAAATGTGGTTTTTAGAGGCTTATCAAGATCTGCTGTAAATCCGACATGCTGCCATGTTAAATTCTTAAGTAGAAAAAGATGACGAAACATAGTAATTCAAAACTTTTGAGAGAAAACTTTTGTTCATAGGATGGTGGGCCAGGGAATGTCAGGACCCTGAGGAGTAGCTGACCTTTTTTCCCCCCAAGCTTCTTTACAGAGATTATCTAAGTATCATTTTATACACCCATCACTCTTATTTTTAGCTGTGAGTTCTCTTCACGAGTGTCGTGACCTGTGTCTCGGAGTTCCAGAGGGCTCCCAGATTTGGTTTATGATTCATTTGCAGGTACCTTGCATTGATTTCCAGGAAGGACAGGAGAGTAGGAGCTTGGAAAAATGATTTTAGATGTAAAATCCTTCTTTGCTGCTGTTGCTGTTCCAACCACTCGATCAGAACCTTACACTCCACAGATTGATCCCTTAGCTCCACAGGCAATCGGCAATTAAAACAGAACCCGCACAATATTGTTCTTGAGGGCCTCACAGCTGGCGTGGGGGGGACAAAACTTGGGACTTTGGTCACAGGCTATTTTCAGCCTCTGATAGCAGTTGTGTTACTCATGTCTCATTCACCCTCTCCCCTCGGCCTCCCCCCCTCCCTTCCCTCCGCGGGCCAATGTTAGGGACGGCCTCCATGTATTTAAAGAGGACAAGAGCCCCCTTCCCCAGTTGAGCTGACAGAGACCACAGAGGCAGGTACGTGAAGCAAAGCAGACATTTGGGCTGGGGGCGGGCTGGCTTGGTGGCTGGTCGGGACTATGAAGGGTCCCATAGAGCAAGAGTGTGTTTCACGTCCCAGTTACCGTATCCATTCTGCTCTTGTGTGAGGAGGCTCAAGCTATGCTCAATTCTGCCGTGGACCTAGCAGTGCTTTAAAAAGATTCCTAAATGTGGGATTAGTATTTGGGGGGTTCAAGGGAACCTCACAGAGAAATGAGTAAGGGATTGTATTCGGTCTAAAACTATTTCCATGGTGGAATGTTTCCCATCGTCTTCATCAAAAGACGTGAGCCCAGTCCGAGAACTACCACGTAATGACTGGATGTGTGACTTTGGAAAGCTTCCTGACCTCAGGGTGCTGGTCTCCTCTGTGAGGCTCAGAATGGATGTGGTGATATTTTTCTATTGTAAACTACTGCACAGTTACAAAGTGGTTGTTAGAGACACAAGACTTTGCAGAAGCCAGCTTTCTAATGCTCAGAATACAAGAAACTGTGATCCTCGGAAGGTGTGGGCGAATGACTGAGATTTCTACACTTCGCCATACCCTGCCCCACACACGGGAAATTCTCAGCGAAGTTTGCTGGTTTAAAATGGATACTATGTCCCTAGGAGGTTCAGCAACAGGTATGCTTCTAATAATTTAAAATTAATCAAAACATGACCCAAAAAAGACACTGCTACACTGAAAAACCCATCAAAAGCTGTATTTAATAGGAGGATGTTTGCCGTGGAGGGTGAGGGGTGATTCCCAGTGTCTCCTCCAGGTTTCAGTTAAGGATTTGAATGACAGGCATGAGTGTGACAGAGAATGGGAAGTGGTTTTAAGCAAAGGTCTGAGTGGAGATGCTGTCCAAGGATCAAAGCTGCCACCTCTAATTTCTGTTCCCATCCCTGAGCTGGGGCAATGACATCTCCAAGAAGGAGATGGGTGACAGGTCTGAGGAACTTTGTCTTTCTGCAGGTATAATTCAAAGCAATTGAATGGGCTTGTATTGACCATCTTGTGTGTGGAGCGGGGGCTTGGGGGAAGAGGCAGCACTAATGCAAGGAAGGATAGGGAAATAGGGAGAGCCTGTGTCCTCAGTTTACTTTTGGGACTGAAATCTCAATGCTGGGTACATCCAACTCATCACAAAGTGTGTAAGATGGCTTTATGGCCCGGAAAGTGAAAGGGAGTCTTCCGACTTGGCTTGGGTTCCTTTCTGAACAAGTCAGCCATTAAAATGAGCCTGGCTGTTGGCAGAGAGTACAGTTTAGCCCCAGGGTTTGATGCTCTCTCTGGCCAGGCAGACAGGTGTCCCACAGATCAGGCAGACGAGCCATCCATTAGAGGTACGGGAGGGAGGCCAGGCAGCAGGGGAAGGAGACAGACAGACAGAGAAACAGAAACAGACATAGAGAGAAAGAGAAGGAAAGAGTGAGCAGGGTCACTCAGCAGGCAAATAGCCACCATCCTCTTGAAGGAGGGAGAGACAGAATCTTGGGAGAATGCAAACTCAGAAATCCTGGGAATCAGAACAAGGAAACAGAAGAAAATGGCATCTGTCACTGAGACAGTTCAAAAGCCAGCTCTGGACATCCCTTAACTTCTCTGAGTTTCCAGTTTCTGAGCAATAAAATTAAGCTAAGGCCACCTATCCCAAAGGGATTTGTTAGAATCAAATGAGGTAAAGTATAGGAAGTACTTAGTAAAGCTGAGTAAGACTGTACAAATACGCGGGGCCTTTGAGAAAAAGGCCCAGGGCCAAACCCGGCAGGCTGCAGGAGGATTTCCTGCTAAGTACAAGTGTGATGATAAAAGTCCAGAGGTCAGAGTGGATAACAAGGGGCCCAGGAGTTAGAAGATGATTAATTTGCTTTACAAGAGGAAGGACACAGACAGGAATCTAATATGCAGGAAAGACAACTCCCGAGGAAGGCAGGCTTCCAATTATAAGCATGCAGCTCAGATGTCTGGGAATAGCGTGCCAGGGCTGGGCTTCACGGCCAAAGAGAAACGTGATGGCTTCAAATGTGAAAAGCTGCAGTTACTCATCCCAGTGAAGAAAAGCAGGAGGGGACACAATGATGGTTGTGAGGGCCGTGGGGTATGGAAACCGTTTCTGAGCCTCGGTATGGACCTCATCGTGGGAGAGGATCGAGCGTGAGTGTGTGGTGAGTGCACCACACCTGGCGCAGGCGTGGAACAATATTCGCTTATTGGACTGCCACAAAAAGTCCTATGAGAAGTCATTCTCCAGAGGAAGAAATGAAAGAAAGTTCGAAGAAGCAAAGTCATGTGGCTCAGGGTCACGTGGCTAGAAAGTGGCCTGGATATAAACCAGGGTGCAATGTGGTCTTTACAAACACGTTACAAGAGCCAAAATGGAAAAAAATCAGTTTCTGAAAGTAAAATTTGGCCACACTTCAGAGAGAATTTCAGAAAAGGTATAACGTAACCCATGTTACAGCCGCAGTTTAATGGGCAGCTGTGTCTACCCTAAGTTTTAAAGGGATGAGAGCCAACGCTCGGGGTTATTTCTGTGCTGGGAATAAGCTTCCCAGGCTTTGTGAAAGGGCGTCTGGATAGGGGACTTTATTCCTCTGTTCAGAAGCTTAGAAGGAAGCTACTGACCTTGAGTATCCTGCACGGGGAAGCTGAAGGGCACAGTCTCCCTGGGCCCCAGGGACTCCGCTTGGGCTTGCCACTTCCCTTCCGGGTCCACATCACCAGTGAGGTCAGCTGGTGTTAAGCACCAGGGCTGCCAAAGTGAGGAAGCAGCTGTCCTGGGCCACAGGCTTAGGACTTTGCCTGACACGCCATGTCTGACACCAGGCACCCTGGGGGCCGAGGGAGCTCTCTCCCTGGCCTGGCTGCATCTGCTCCTGGGTGCAGCACAGTCCGAAGGCGGAGAAATAGAGTTGGTTCATAGTCTGAGCCAAAGGGGCCACGGAGAAGAAGCAAGGAAAGATTTGCTTGTTTCAAGAAAATGGATTTAAAAGCTGACGGTAAAATAATAACAAGAGTAATAAGAAAAGCAACTCAAAGCATTAGACACCTGCCATGTATTACGCATTTGTATATATAGTACCTTAGCTATTATGGGGATCTTACCTAACCTGGAAACAACCTTTGGAGACAGACCTCATCTATCTTTACAAGCACTATGACACTGGGCTCGAGATTTTGAGCATTTTGCCCAAGGTCCAACAGAGAGCGTGTTTTGAACCCTGGCTGGCTCTTTCCAAAGCCTGCGCTGTTCCACCTTGTTACCCCACCTCTTTTCCCTGGACTAGAAGGGTAGAGAAGAGGCCGTGTTTGAGAGCGGATGTCCCCGGGCAACATTTCTGCAAGATGAGGCCCCAGTCACCGTTCAGATCCCTGTATCTGTCTCAGGGCTCGAGGGGCCTCGAAGAGGCCTCACAACATCGCAGTCAGGTGCACAACCGTCCCCAGCTGGGCTAACGTCAATAGTGAGAGGGGACTCTCCAGCCCCAGGGGAGCTCCTTCTGTGTCTGAATGGCAACGACTCTTAAAGAGGCTTTCATTTTACTGAATTAAACTCAGGCTCCCTGCTCTTTCCACCCACGAGTACTCTCTGTCCCATGGCGGGACAATGGGGTCAATCCGATCCCAGTTCCCGGCAACTGGGAAGTTTGGTTAATGGAAATGCTGACCCTTGTCCCCTCTCCAGCATGCTGGAAGCAGAGACATGGGATATAGAACCGGCTTCACCTGGGTTTGAATCGCAGCTCTACCACTTACTAGCTGTGTGATCCCAGACAAGTCATGCAAGCTCTCTGAGTCTCAGTTTCCTCATCTGCTAAATGGACATGAAAACATTTGCTCTGTGGGGCGGCTGTTTTAAAGATAGTACAAGTAAAGCAACTGACATAGAGTAAACAATAAAGAGTAGCTAATGTTAATACAAGACCACAGCTTTGGAGTCAGGGCCCTAAATTCCAATGTAGCCATGTGACCTTGGGCCATGTAATTTCCCTAAGACTCCATTTCCCCCAAAGTTACAAAAGGTAGCTTTTGTAATAATGCGTACCTTGAAGGGTGGCTACGGTCATGGATTGACACATACCACAGAGCCTGGCCAAAGGGACTCCACACACTTTAGCTTCCATAATAACATTATTATCTTGGTAATGATTATCCGTTACATTCCAGACATGTGCTTCTATGACACAAAGTCGGAGCCTCCACCAGTGTAGACATTTAACTCACCACGGAGAATCAGGAGTCTAATAGGATGACCGCATGAACCAACACTGAGCCGAAAATGGCATCGCCACTCACAGTCTCTGCTCAAAGTCATGGCCTAAGATTCCCTCCCACGTTCTCTAACGGACCCCTTCAAAGAAGAAACTGAGTCACTAAGCGTGCATTTTAGTGCACCTCCGCCCATTTTTGCCCTAAGGTGTTACCTTTTAGCTCCATAGTGGATAAGCTTGATAAGCACCACACAAACAGTGTCAGAGTAGGAAGGAGGCACCCAATACACAGCATCGTTATTCTTCTAAAGGTTCGGATTGATATGCGACAATTTAGAGTTATTGCAGATCTAATTAGCTCACACATTTTATAATACTCTACAGTTTACAAAGTGGTTTGATGTACCTGAACTGCCACAATCCTCGCAGCAATAGTGGAACAGATGGGACATTATGCCCATTTCAGAGAGAGGATACTGAAGTTCAAAGAGCCTCGCCAGTTTTCCAAGATCACACAGCTCTGAAGAGGCAAGATGGAACTAGAATTCTGGCTTCTTGCATCTGGTCCAACGCCTTGCCCAGTACCCACTACAGCACATCCCTGATATTGTTTCCACAGTATTATTCGTGAAGAAATTGGCACAGTTAGTCTCTCACTGGGATCTGGGTGTCCAGAAGTCTGGAGTCCACCCTCCCCCTAACTGATGTAGCAAAGCTTGTATTCTATCTCATCTTCAGAAACCCCAAACTGTCCCCTATTTCAATCCCAACCCTCCACTTTATCAGTGGCAGCACGGCCATCTCCACAACTGGCCCAGGGAGTAATGCCAGGTGATGTGATGGAGACTGTGACCCAGGTGGCAAATGGGGCTGAGTGACGGGCAAGCCTATATTTGGCATCCCTACCTTCAATGACCCATGCCTGTGCCAGGCAACGCTGATAAACAAATGGCCCATCCCTTGGCATCTTGCCAGCATAAACTCACATTCTGGGCTTGGCTACAGTGTTGAGACACAGGAATTCCAAAGCCATGTGGGAGGCTGAAAAGGTTATGTGTGTGAGCCAGGACTTAGATGTGCTTTCAAATCAGTGACTTAATTAGCAGACTGGTGGCTACTTGAGGAACCTGAAATAAAGGGAGTAACAATGACTTGCCTTGGAATAGCTCCTTGATACTGCTTTAAATTCCATCATATTTCACCCAAGTTCAAGGTTACAAGGTCAAGGTCAGAACCTGCACCTTGCAATTCAGGATGCTTTACAACATGCTCTGCCTTTTTGGCCTTGGAGCATTGGAAGACGAAATCAGAGACGTCTTGTGGGTGTAGCTTTTGTAACTACATTTCCAACTTTAAAAATGGAACCCGACACCTGTTTAATAAGATGCTTACGGATTTCTATTCTGGGATTCAAGTCCTAATAGATGTATGTCAGATATTTATGATCACTTAAGAAATAACCTATGCTGGGATCCATTACCCTGTGAGGAAGGTATTATCTGTAATCTTATCCTCACTTTGAAAAGTGTCATGTGTAGGCAATTGCTGAGTGCACAAGCACGCATCTTCCCAGGGGGCGTCTCTGTCTACCATTAACTTGCAAGACATGCCAATGAGATCTTCACCAAAGATCTGAAATAAGAAATGTGACCTAGGGTTGTTTCCATTGAAAATTTCCATCTCATTAATTTCACAAGTGTCACTGCCTTGTTCCTGGTTATATATGACACTTCCTTTCTACTTTATATTATGTTACAACCCAGGATCAAAATGAACATTATCAAAATTATGTGACTCTACTCTTTTCCAGAGAATGTATCATCTTTAATCAGAGAAGGATGAATCTTAGAAAAAGAAACTGGCTATGAAAATACTCCCAAATTTACCTTGTTTGTAAATGAGGAGTTTGGTCAATCTTAAAAATCTATCCCAACTCTAGAGACTTAAAAAAATTTTTTAAAGTCAAAAGTAAACAATTTTGGGTTCTTTTAAGGAATCTTCACATATGCCTTTCTGGGTGTTCTTTTCTCTGCGTGAAATGCCCTTCTCCCTTTTCTCTCTCTGGTGAACTCTTATTCACCCTGCAAAACCCCATTTGGATGGGACATCTGTGATTCTCCAGCAACTCACTGATTTCATCCCTAGTCTAAATGTGGGCACCCACACTCTCCTTTGAGCTTCCATGGTACTCTCCTAAGACTCTTCTCTGGTATAAAGTATTCTGGTTCCTGACTCTCCTCCTCACTAGAATGTGGACTTCTCATTATAAGCAACACAAATTACTCGTCTTTATAAAGTTTTTCTCCCCTTGATCCCTTACCAAGCATCTAATACAGTGCTCGACACATGATAGGTAGGTAGTAAATGCATGGTGAGGGAATGAATGAGTGAATGAATGCAGACTTGATTCCAAGCCTTTCATTTCAAAATCCATTATTCTTTCCTCTATACTAAACAACCTGAAATATAGAAACAGAAGCACTAAATGTTTCCTTAAATTTTTTTTTTATATTTAAAGAGAGCACAAGCTGGGGAGAGGGTAAGAGAGAGAGAATCTTAAGCAGTCTCTCTGCTTAGCACTGAGCCCAAAACAGGGCTCAGTCCCATGCCCCTCGGATCATGATCTGAGTTGAAATCAAGAGTCGGACACTCAAATGACTGAGCCATCTAGATGCCCCTATGTTTCCTTTAAAAAATAAGGTTTTAAGTTCATTTTCTAAATTTACTGAATAAAAAGAACAGCCTGCTTCTATGAGTGGAAGGATAGGGTGCTCCTGGCTAACCTCATGCTATTTTTTTTTAAGTGGGAAAGCTCTTTACAGGGACAATTAGGTAAAGATGTTTCTTTTGGTCGTGGTATCAGGTTCAGTGATCTGTTTGCTATTTACCTTCTGTTTCTTAGCAAAACCAGTCTTTGTTATGAGGCTGGAAGGCACAGTCCAGACCAGTTGACTCGGGAGAGCTTAATGTTAATCGCCAACTATTATAAGAAAGTGACTGGCTTCCCAGAAGGGAAAGAGAAGGTCAGAAGCAGCCACTCGGAATGGCCTGATAGTGCTTGGTGTCAATGACAAGATGACATACCAGTCTTCTTAGAAACCAAAGGATCTCAGAGAAAATTCAGTCCCCTGGAGCTGGCAGGATCTCAGAAATTTCACTATTGATGGCTGACTTGAGTTCTTCTCTGGGGAAACTGAAAACTGGATGCATACTTACACACAGGCACAGAAAGAAAGGGAAAGACATTTTTTGATGCCCCTCCTTGTCCGGTATCTCTTACACAAATGCCACAGGGAGGAGGCAACAATGGCCTGGGGCTGTGACTATCAGCCACTCTTTGCAGCAGAACATCCTGGAAGGGTGCGGGAGGGCACATAGCGTCATCGACTGGCTCCCGTGATCACACCTGGCATGGTGAGCTCTGCCAACTACCTTCCTGCACATCGTGTTATTTGGGTCTCCGAACAACACTGTGAGGCGGCAAGGGAAAGAGTGACCCTCTCCAGAGTCTAGGTGGGAAGACAAATCTAAGAGAATCCTTGTAGTCCATCTCACTGCACGTGGCAAGGTGTGGTAGCCCTGAAAGCAGAAGGCAGGTTTCCAGACTGCTGAGCTAGTGCATAGTGCAGGGCCACTAGAGCTTGTTGCTTGGGTCTAAGGGATAGGAGGAATAAATCTGAATAGGAGCTTTTATATATCATAGATTTTTATCAGCAAGATTAGCTATGGCTTGGGGTCGTCTGGGTGGCTCAGTCGGTTAAGCGTCCGACTTCAGCTCAGGTCATGCTCACAGTTCATGGGTTCGAGCCCCACATCGGGCTCTGTGCTGACAGCTCAGAGCCTAGAGCCTGCTTTGGATTCTCTGTCTCCCTCTTTCTCTGGCCCTCCCTTGCTCATGCTCTGTCTCTGTCTCTGTCTCTCTCTCAAAAATAAACATTAAAAAAAATTTTTAGTGTAAAAAAAAAAAAAGATTAGCTAAGGCTTTTGCTACCCAAGGCATGGTCTCCATCAGTAGCATCAGCACTGCCTGGAGACTGTTAGAAACACAGAATTTCCTGCCTCTCCCACATCTACCAAACCAGCATCTGAATAGTAGCAAGATCTGACATGACTGGAGAAGCACCGAGCTGGATAAGAAGGTAACACCATTTTCATAGATTAGTCCCACTACTGATGGAATAATGTTTAAAACCTTTGATTAAAAAAATACTTAATATTTGTATATATACAAATTTAGTGTAATTTTATATACATAAAATCAGCTCATCTATTCTTTCCAAGAACCCTAGGGGCAGGTGCTACTAAAATTTAACAGACGAGGAAACTGAGTCCTAACGTAGTAAAGTAAAGGGCCATCTGAGTGTCTGAGCTTATTCAATGATGTGGACACAAGTAACTACTTGCTGAATGAATGTGTGGATGAATGAATGAATGAATGAATGAATGAATGAATGAGTGAGTGAGTGAATGAATGAACGAATGAATGAACGAACGAACCACCAAACACACTAGAGCTAGGTCCTGGTCTTGAGAACACAGTACTGCTAGGCGTTGGTTCACTCCTGAGTGTGCCTACATTTAGGGTGTTTGCTTTATATCCTGTTAGACTTGACCTTGGTCAGAAAATCTTCAAGATGCCAAACTGGGGTGGAGGAGCGAAATGTGGCGCTTGCGAAAAGACGGTCTACCACGCGGAAGAAATCCAGTGCAATGGAAGGAGTTTCCACAAGACCTGCTTCCACTGCAGTGAGTTGGGTGAACACCACAAGGGCCCCTCGGCATCCAGAGGGCATTTATTTCAAAGTTCACATTTAGCCACAAATACTGTATGTAGGTGGTCCTCAGGGTCTGGTCCCGGGACCAGCAGCACAGCATCACCTGAGAACTTATTAGAAATATCACCTTGGGGCCCCACCTAAAGGGATGGTGTTCTCCTGAGCACCCTCTCACCAATAACTTGCCCAGCTCAGAGAACTTGCCCAGCTCTCGCCAAAGTCAGAACATGCTGGTCTGCTGCTGCCATCATGGTGAAAAACTTGACCCAGTGGCAACATTTACAGTGTGACTTGGCAAAGAAAGGCAGCTATCGCTTATCTGAAGCCAGCGTGGGTTTGGTTCTGTGTTGCTCCACTGGTCAGTGTCCCTGAAGCCAGCTGCCACTGGTCTTTCCTAAGAAAGAACCTGTGTCAGGTGAGGGGCACCATCTGCCAATTCTGTAATAGTCCAAACGGGAGGAGTTTGGGGCGTGGACACCAGTGGCGTGACAAAGGGAACCTCTACCATCACCTGCTGGACACAGATGCACAGTGTCACAGCTGGGGGGTGGGGTACAAACCCTGGGGTCCACGGGAGTCTGGCTTTGCCTGACCTGTGACTTTGGACAGATCATTTCTCATCTCTAAGCCTGGGTCACAAGAACGTGCAGCAGAACTAGAAGCAGAACCTATACCTTCAGACCTCCAGTCCAGTCCCCTCAACATGACTTCATTCTAGGGTTTCCAACCATTAGTCCAGTTCTAGGAGAACAGTCTTTGACCACTTACCTTCCTTGCCTCCCTCCAGTAGGTCTGGCTTAAGGGCTAGTTTTGCTAGACGTTTGGCACACTCCCTCCCCACATGTTCCCCCCACACCATCCCCATGATTTTAGCCCAGTGGCCACAAGGTGTCACACTGCCCCAAACTGTTTCAAATGGAACTTCAAGGATTGGGCTCCATCTGTTAAAGCGTGGAGATACTTCGTCCTTAAGCTGCCAAAAACAGTCAGGTTTTATCTGCTTCCAGAGTTTCCATTATCTCTTACCTTCCATGGCAAACAGAATTGTCATCGAAGAGTAGGGGTCAGCATGGCTCTGAGGGACTGGGTTGGTGGATTTACTAATAAGCTTTGAGCTCTAGTGATGGGTAATTATTTTTAAGTCATCACACACGTCCCTCAGATTCATCATCATTATTATAATCATCTAGAAGTCATTGCTCAAGGGTTCCTTCCATAACCTTCTAGATTTTGCTCAAAAACAGCTAGAGCTTTTAACAAGAGCAGGCATTGGGAATAACGGAAAGATACTAGAATTAGACTAAAAATGACTAGGATTGCGGTCTGGGCTCTGCTGGGGACTAACTGCATGACCTTGGCCAAGTGATTTCACCTCTGTGAGCCTTAATTCCCCCATCCATAAAATGGAGATGATAGTACCCACCATAACATGTTGTCCCAAGATGGAAACTGGGGTTCTTGATGAGGCCTCTATTCTCCCAACTTCAGTATCTGAAGGAGAACAAGACATGGTAGGAAAGCTTTCCATGGTCAGGGGTGTCTTGTCCTCGGGTAGCAGGTGGATGCCCTATTCAATGGAGCCACGGTAGAAGGGATTTGAGCATTTGCTGGTGTGTCCCTTTTCACCATTTGATATTTCCCTTAGAACTCATGGGCGGGCTGAGGATCTGAGCAGTACATGTTTCAGTAGGAGTGGACAGAAGGGTCCTGCAGAGGAGCACGCTGTTCTAGATTACCATCCCGGGACTTGCCTGTCTACAGGCCAACCTGTAGTTGTCGTAAACAGGCTTCAGAAAGGCAGAGGCTACCTTAGCTTGTCCCCTGGCCAGTGTTCTCCAAACTCCTAGACAAATCTTAATCCTCCTTACCAAGGCTGTCCAAAAGAAATATAATGCAAGCCACATATACAAATTTAACTTTTCTAGTAGGCATGTTTTTTGAAAGGCGTAAAGAAGTGAAAATAATTTCTTTTTTTTTAAATATTTTATTTCTAGGAGAGAGAGGGAGAGGGAGACAGAGTGAGCAGGGGAGGGTCAGAGAGAGGGAGACACAGACTCTGAAATAGGCTCCAGGCTCCGAGCTGGCAGTCAGCACAGAGCCCGACGCGGGGCTCGAACCCACGAACCGCGAGATCATGACCTAAGCAAAAGTCGGACCCTTAACCGACTAAGCCACCCAGGCGCCCCGAAGTGAAATTAATTTCAAAACATTTCATTTAAGTGAATATGCCCAAACATCGTGTTTCTACACGTAATCAATATACAAATTATTAATGGGATATTTTACATTCTTTTTTGTTTGTACTAAGTGTTTGAAATCTTTTTTGTTTGTATTAAGTGTTCTGAATTTTGCACTCAGAACACGTCACATACACGGTGGTCAGGGGCTGCAGCAGTGGCCACCACAGCTCCACTCTGCCTGTGTGTGAGAGCTGGCCAGGGGCCAGGGAGCGACTATAGAGAGGCCCCGGGCATGATGGGGCGTACCCAGTCCTGGAGTGCTGGGGATGAGAACTGGGGCAGGGGGCAGTGGACCTGAGGCCATCTGCAACTTACTGCCATATAATCATGGACAAGTCACTGACTATCATTCACTCATGCATGGAGGCCTTCATTCACTTACTCATCCATTCATTCATTCATTCATTCATTCAACCAATGCTTACAGAGGACTAACTCCAGGCTAGGCCCCATAGTATGTTCTGAGGATAGTAAAATAAGTGTTGCCCTCAAGGAAGTCAGAGTCTAGAACATCAATGTTCTAGAGACGTTTTTCTGGAGACTGGAAGCTGATAGCAACAAGAAGGTTGGAGAAAGGTATATGTTATATGCCCAAATAGAAGGCATTTTTCTCCAAAATTTATTTCTCATAAAAAGAGTTTGCCTTGTGTTTAAAGCCTTATAAAGTATCTTATGCTATAGGACAGTCTCTCAGCTTTTCTTGCTTTTTACAGAGAATTTTTAACACACACGATGTTGACTTAATTGTTTAATGTATTTACTTACGTTTGTTTTGCGTCCACACAACCACCAACCCCTCATCTACAACCTTGTCTTCCCCCACTCTCTTATTCAATTCTATGATGTTTTTACATAAAATGCTATTTGAGGAAAGCATATTACCCTGAAACAACCTCATTCAATGGTTGACTGCTTATAAAGGTCACTTGGCCAAAAACAAAAAAACAAAGGAGGCAAATAAACTGAATGCACGAGTCTTACCTGTCTTTGGGCGATGGCCTCACTATTACAAGCGGTGAATAAATACCACCATAAACAACCTTTAAGGATCAACCTTTACAGCGCAGTAACAGCGAGTTGTTAAGTTGTGGAAATCCTACATATTTTTTTTAAAGCTGCCCAGTTGTTATGCTAATAGGAATTTCTAGTTGAGCTACAATTTCCAGGTGACAGCCTGGGCTCAGGTACAACCAGGGCTGACTCTCAAAGACCACACAGGAATGGTAAGCTTGCAGAGCTGAGTCACTGCCTCAGAAAGACACCGGTGATAAGGAAATGCTGATGGTGAGGATGCAGAGGAAGAATCTGGATACTGTTTTTTCCTGAATTTGTGTGAGATTAGAAAAAAGTAACCTCTCCGAATCCATATATTATTGATCTCTATTATTAAATTAAATATTATAAGTAGGTAGTTAACACTATCATTTGCATCCTTAAAAGTTTATTTTTTTGCAAATTGGCAAAAAAACCCCACTTTTTAAATGTATCTTCTTTTTGGAAAAATGGGAGCTTGCCTTATATACTTCATATCATGGGGGACACTTTATATTAGGTAATATATAGTGACTGGGGACTTCAGCCAGTAAAAGCCTCAGGGTCTATGAGACAGGTCTACCTCTTCACCACCCCCAACCCCCCCCCCCCCATCCCGCTTCCGGACCTGGATCAAAAGTAGCCTCAGTGGTAATTGTCCCCTTGAATATCACAGTGCTCCTCAAAGGCCACGGTAAGTACAGAAACTGCTCATTCCCGATTCTGATATTATTAAGAAAAAAATAAGTTCATCCCCTGTCTCGGTGCCTTATCCCCTCCTCACCCCCACAAGCACACGCACACACTTCCCTGATGTCACGTGAGGTTACCCACTCAGGAATTTAGGCTGCTCGGATTCAGGGACAATATTCTTAACTAGCCCAAGCCACACGCCTGGTTCCGATACTGGCCTCCCCTTCTTTCTAGCTGGTTCCACTGGACACATTATGTCGCTTCTCTGTTCCCCAGTTTCCTCATCTGTGAAATCAGGGCTGCTTTGGAATCCATGGTTCAAGGTGCTCTGGTGAGGAATGGAAGTTGTGCTCTTGGCCAGAGGGCCCCTCTTGCTGGGTCCCTTGGCCCTGAGCATGGAGGGAAAGGGGAAAGAGCCTCGGCCCCAGCCCCCTGACTGTCCCTTCCTCGGCAGTGGCCTGCAGGAAGGCTCTCGACAGCACCACGGTCGCAGCTCATGAGTCGGAGATCTACTGTAAGGTCTGCTATGGGCGCAGGTATGGCCCCAAGGGGATCGGGTACGGACAAGGCGCCGGCTGCCTCAGCACGGACACAGGCGAACACCTGGGCCTCCAGTTCCAACAGTGAGTGACACCGCTTCTCCCAGCCCAGTAGAGCCCCAGCTATCAGGACAGTTCATTTCGTTCCCATAGCAACGTTTTCTGGAAGTGGGAGAATGGACTCCATTGTTGACTGGCTAACAATCAGAATACTCGGTCTGACCAAGTTTTAACAATGTGTCATCTCTCCGAAGACTCTCTTCAAATTATCTTCCTTTCTAAAGGGCAATTACTTTTACACCATGGCTCTTGGTTTGCATGTTAAGAGAAATCCTGGAAAGTACAGATGTTCCATTGTTTGACCTTTGCTAAACTGCATGGAGTCTCTTCTCTTCCCCTTCGGGCATTTCTGTGTAAATCACATAAATATGGCAGGAAAGCAACGGCCATTCTCTGCGTGCTCATCACTAAAAGACTTCTTCCCTTAGGGTTGTAAGATGACTAATATCCACATCACAGGCAGGGGGGTCTGCAGGGAGGGTAGTGTGCCTCAGGAGTAAACAATCAATTATGACTGTTCTGTGGGTCTCCCTTGTTGACAATCCAGCACTGAGGATCCCCCCCAATATTATCAAAGGAAGCTGCGATATCACACTGTCCAACCTCCATCTATCAGGCTGTTCTAACGTCTCGTTGATCACGCTGAGTTCCAGCCTGGAACTGAGTACAGACTGACAGCCACTGGCACGCAGCTGCTGTCTGGCCAGCTGGTACCCGGACTCAGCTCTGCAGTGGGACTAGACAGAAAGGCCTACCCCCACTGAGGCAGTGGCCCATGGAGGGCCTCCCCCAGAGAGCAGCAGTTAGACCATCTGAAGAGTCATCTGGCCCCTTCAGTAGCCCATGGTAGAGCCTGGGAAAATGCAGGCATGTAGGAGTTGTTGTTTACATTTTTCTCATTACTTAATCCCAACTGGACACCACTTAATGAAGAAAGATGACACCAACCCCATTCTCTGCCGCACATTGTCCGAAGCTCACTCTTCTCCGCTAGGGCTTTTTTGTAATACTGCACAAAGAGAAACAAGAGTCTGCAGACCTGGGTTTCGCCCCAGCTCCGATAACGAGCTGCCTAACCTTGGGCAGTTACCCCTCATACCTTCACCCTCTTCCAACTAGACCTGCCTACCCTAGAAGGTATGGCGAGATGCAAGTGATAAATGCACAAGTAAACGCCAAAAGACACAGAAGCAAGGGGGTGGGTTACTGTGCTTCCATCTTGGACGTTGCTCACATGGAGACAGGTGACCTTTGGATGCAGGATGGCAACATGAACCGTGACAGGGAATGCATCAGTTTAATGGACCATGGTTTGTTTGCCATCAACTGTCAGGACCCCATCTTGCTCTATAATGTTTCCACAACTCACTCCATAAAGCAGACCAGTGGGCTTCAAGGTGGTACAGAAATATGTAAACAGTAGCAGCAATTATAACATGACAATAGAAGCAAACACACAGGGAATGCTAGCCAAGTGTTTTATAACAGAAAGGACAGATGTAAGCCAATTAGAGCTAGGCTTGTTTCTCCTTGCTAAATGCCAGGAGACACTCCGACTTCTAAGTGCTTTGCTCAGGTCCCCTCGTTAAACCCTCTCAGCAACCCTGAGGAAGGCACCATGATTAGCCCCGTTTTCCAGAGGAGGAGTCTGAGGCACAGACAAGTTAAATAACTTGCTTAAGGTCCCACAGCTAAGTACTCTTTTCCCACAAGGTCTAAAGGTTTCATTCATGTTGTCTATCTCGACCAGGTCCCCAAAGCCAGCACGCTCAGCCACCACCAGCAACCCTTCCAAGTTCACCGCAAAGTTCGGAGAGTCCGAGAAGTGCCCTCGATGCGGAAAGTCAGTCTATGCTGCTGAGAAGGTGATGGGAGGTGGCAAGGTAAGGAGCCAAATGGGGCTTGCTCACGTGCAGCACGTCAGTCAGGAGGGCTAAGAGGGGAAAGCAGGAGCTGTGAGCAGGTGGGAGCCAGACCTTCGTTCTCCTCTGCTCCGCGGAGCTGCGTTAGGAGCCACCCATCCTCACCCACTTTCCTGGGCTGTGAGGGTCACTCTGCAGAGCCCCTGAAAACTAGAACTGGTGAAATTCGATACAACAAGCCTAAGCCCACTAGGTGGGAGGCACCCAGCTAGAGCTCTGGAGATACAAAGTTGTACAAGCCCCTTGCCCTTCGGTGTCCACACTCCTTCCAGAGCTATGAGCCCTGCGAGCTCATCACCACCGCATAACTCAATCTGCCGCTGGCATCACCCCTGATGGATAGAACAGACACCTCACAGCAGCAAGAAGCGTCCTTGCTCACAAGCGTCCTGGCAATCGGAGGAGTCATCCAGTGTCCAGGACAGTTATGCACACTGCCTCTGCAAGCTCTGGTTTCAGGGGATTCACCAAAGGGTTTGGGCCTGAAGGAGGGGAAAAAAGAGGTTCATACTAAAGCAGTTCAGGGTAGATGGAAAGAAGAGCCATGGAGAGTGTCTGACTTCAAATATGAAGCCAGTCTCCACTCCAAGACTGGCCACTTAAAGATGGAGGACCCCGAGGCCATGCCTGGTGGACATGCAGGTGTGCAGGAGGCCATCTTCCAGTGATCCAGGCCACGCAACTCTCTTCCAGCAGAAATATACAGAGATCAAGTGAATAGAATTACCTGTCTATTTGCCTCATTTCTTCACTTCTTTTCTTCCTTAACTTTCTATTCAATGTAAATGTTACCCACTGCCCCCTCTCTATTCCTTGATCTTCTAGAAGGGAATAGCCCTTTTCTATTTAGTCTGTTCTGAAGGAACACATATGGTAATCATTTTGATAAATATATTTTTAGGGGTTCTGAGAATTGCTGGCCGCTCCCATCTCATTTTCTCCAAATCCCTGGGAAAATTGTTCTGGGGCCTATTACACACGCCAACGGTTTGGACTGTGGCACTCCTCTATATGCTGCTGGCCAGGGGGTTTCACACGGACACAGAATAGGCTGTCCCCGCCCCCCCGCTAATGTAACTCTCCTGCTCTCGTGCACCCATCAGCCTTGGCACAAGACCTGCTTTCGCTGCGCCATCTGTGGGAAGAGTCTAGAGTCCACGAATGTCACTGACAAAGATGGGGAACTTTACTGCAAAGGTGAGCGGGGACTCCCTGGAGATGTTTTCCCAGGGAGGGTCCTTGGAGGGTAAGCTGTGTGCAGCCGGGAGGCTTGTGTCTGCCAGGGGGCATGGCTTCTCAGCCTGAGCGGGGTCTGAGCTCTCAGGATGGGGAGGAAAACCACCCACCTAAGGGCAAGATGACTCCTCCCTGCCCCAGCTCTGGTCCCCTCCGTTGGAGCATGTGGGGGGACCGGATCCTTGCAGACGCTCAGTGGTTCGGGGCAGCTGGGTGCCTGGGGGCAGAGAGGATGAGGAGGAAACAGAGCCCTGACTCAGGTCCTAGAAGAGGCCACAGGCCTGGGTAAACAGTATCACAGTCCCTTCTGAAAATCCAAACACCTCTATCTCCCTGGGTGCTGGTTCGGGGTGACTAGGGAAGGATGAACTCTCTTTAGTTTATTAGATTTAAATAATAGATTATTAGTTTAGAGAGTTTGACCTCTCCTTAGTTTATTGAGATCTATTTCCTTCCTTCCTTCCCTCCCTCCTCTCTCTGCTTTCCCTCCTTCCTCCCTCACTCCACGCCCCCTTCTCTCCCTCCTTCCTTCCTGACATTTGTTTCTAATGTTGCATTATCACCCAGTGATCACAGGGACAGAACTGACAACGAATTTTCCTTCTGGCCCTCACGGCCCTGCCCCCAGATGCCTCCACAATCCCTTTGTCTTGTGGAGACGTAGAAGGGGTTGGCTCTTCTCCGATGCTATGCAAAGGAAGGGATGCATCAGGGCCAAGGCCAACGTGTCCTCCATTCTCCTAGGCCTACTGTTTCTCAGTGGGGTCCTCCCACCCTGTCACGTAATGATGGTGTCTCAAGGTCTCCAAGCGTGTGTGTTGGAATGGAGGGGAGCAATGGGAGAGGGGAAGAGGGAGGACATTACTAACAAGACTGCAGGGTGCCCCAACTTTGCTCCCTCGGTGAGACAGAATGCGAACGAACGCTCTACCCAACGGGGGGGGGGGGGTGCCTCCTCCGGCCAGTGGAGGACACACAGGGTCCTCAGCATACCCAGGCTAAAACCCCTAAAATGTTGCTGCAGCCAGCAGAGAGATGAGCACGCAGACAAAGAATTGCATGGCCAAGTGAAAAAAAGCTCTAACAGTAGCACACAAGGAGGGAAGTGACCCGCTTGGGGCGTTAGGGAAGGCTTCTCTGAAGATGAGTCCCCGGAGGGTCTTGAAGGGTGACTGTGGGTTTTTGTGGGGGCACGCCAGGGACCGCGAGTGGTTCCGCATGCCCGCAGTGTCAGGAGGGACGCAGCAGCAGGAGGGGACGAGCCTGGGCAGGCAATCATGGCCCCAATCGTGTTGACTCACACGAGAAAACGTCTGTGAACACTTCGGCCTAAGTGCCCAGAAGTGTGAACAATGTTGACCGGCGGATCTAAATTAAATATAGTTCAATATACTTAAAAGTTAACTTACGAATACATTTATCACAAGGACGTCACTCATGGGTGAAAAACTGTGTCCAGGCACAGGGAAGTGCAAACATGGTCTAACCAACCCCTTCTCTCTCCCCTCTCCTCCCTCTCGTTCAGTTTGCTATGCCAAAAACTTTGGCCCTACGGGTATTGGGTTTGGAGGCCTAACACATCAGGTGGAGAAGAAAGAGTGAAGAGTGTGACATACTTCCACGGGCCTCAAGCATTTCCATGTAACCCTGCCAGGCGGAAACTCTCCCCCGAACATCCTCTCGTTGAGGTCGGGCAGTATTTCTCCTCAGAAGCGATTGTAGTCTTTACCCAAAGTTAGAAGACACCTTTGGAAGAAAGCATTAAAAGTCTAACCTATAACAAATGCGTTGTTACATACCCAGGGTGGGAGAGGCAATAAATAAATATTTTAGCGGTACCTTGTGTGTCTCTGGCTCTTTCCTTTCAAATAGAGGGAGATTTTCAGAAAAGAGAGAGGTGTTTCTAAAAACTCACTGCAAACAATGTAATGAATCTTGATGTCAACTGAGGAAGGCCTGAGGAGGAGGAACACAAGGCAAAGGGAAGCAGGCTTCCAGAACCTGTCCATTGAGCTTCTTACTCCTTACCAACAGAGAAGGAGACGGGCTTCCAGAGGAAGCAGGCGACAGGAGAGCAAATTCTAGAAGGAAAATCAAAACTAAGAAAACTGCTGAAGAGGCGGTCCTTTTGTCCTATTGTCGGCTTTGCAATCTCACACCTCTCGTGAAAACCCAGAAATGGCAACAAAATGTGGAGTGGGCTTCCGTGTTATACACAACGGGAGGAGGATTTTCTTTGATTCTGGGACAATTCCCTAGGGTTTGGCAATTTTCTGAAAACCTCTCCTACGTCAAATCGCCGGCCTTGCTGATGAAATGCAGCCAATTAAAAATATCTCTGTGCCTCCTCAGCAAGTTTTCAGCGGCCCGACTGTGCGTATTTTCTCGGGCCTCCGCTTTTAACCACCACCTCATTTCTCCCACCACCGTGCAATTCTGAATGATTTGGAGGAAACGAGCGCAAAAGAAAAGCTAGACTAAACCATGGGTTTATCTACACTCCAAGTCCCAGGAAGCCTTCCTTTAAAAGGAGCACTAATTCAGGGTTGCTCATGTACCGTCATAGACAAAGCCCTGCACTGACTTTATTATTTATTTACTAGTTTTTGGATGCTTCAGAAGCAATTACGTCTCATCATTTTCTCTATTTGGTTGGCATGGCTCAGAGAAACAAAGGGTGGGGGGTGGCTGGCAGAGGCTGTGCCCCGTTCCACTTTCAAAGAGATAATGTTTTACATGCCCAGAGACCCTTGCAGGGGTCATTGAGCCGTTGAGTTCCACCAAAAGGACTCGAGGGTGGAAACAGTATACATTTTACGTTCTTGGGGGAAGGTAGCAAAGGGCATTTATTTTTCCCTTGTAAGCTTCTGGCCAGAGGTGTATGGAGAGCCCATCAAAGCCAGTCAATCAATAACACCAGGCATAAACTGAATTAACTAAATCAAGTCCCCTTTAACCTGCATGGACTTTAGAAGCAATATAGTACCGGGCCTCAGCTAGGAAGTCCGTCCACTAGGGACCTCCGGGCTTGCAGAGGGCTGACTCACACGTGAAGTGAGCACCGCGCAGGGCGGCCTGCTCCTCCACCACTCTCCTGGTTACCAGCCACCTTGGAGACGGAGCTAAAATCTTGAGTCTTCCTTAGCTTTGCCCTCTCCCGCACCCTCCCTTGCCGCACTCCCCAAGCCTCCGTGATTCTGACTTCTCTAAGTCTCTAGAATACACCCCTCCATACCTACCCTGTGGTACATGTATTAGTCAGTTAGGGCTTCCATAACAAAGCACCAAGGGCCGGTGGCTCAAACAATGGAAATTACATTTTCACACTTCCAGCGGCTAGAAGTCTGAGATCAAGGGGTCAGCAGAGTTGGTTTCTTTTCTTTTTTTTCTTTTTTTTTTTTTTTATGTTTTATTTATTTCTGAGAGAGAGAAACTCAGCATGAGTAGGGGAGGGTCAGAGAGAGAGGGAGACACAGAATCAGAAGCAGGCTCCAGGCTCTGAGCTAGCTGTCGGCACAGAGCCTGCCGCGGGGCTCGAACCCATAAACCGTGAGATCATGACCTGAGCCAAAGTTGGACACTTAACCGACTGAGCCACCCAGGCGCCCCAGCAGAGTTGGTTTCTGAGGCCTCTCTCCTTGGCTTGTATATGGCCGCCTTCTCCCTGTCATCACATGGCCCTCCCTCTGTGCATGTCTGTGTCCTAATTTCCTCTTATAAGGACACCATTCATGTTGGATTAGGAAGCCTGAAAGGCCTCATTTAACTAATTACCTTTGTAAAGACCCCATCTCCGAACACAATAATGTTCTGAGGTTCTGGGGGTTAGGACTTCAACATATAAATGTGGGGGCAAGAGGGAGGACACGGTTCAGCCCATAACAGTATGTCACATAAGGACTTTCACAAGTTGGCCTCGGACTTAACCTTCAACTTAGCTTTAGACCCTCTCTTCCAGATGAGCTCCAGCTACACTCAAAGGCTTTCCAAATATGCCAAGTACCCGACCCCATCATGCTTTTGCTAATGCTGCTCGTTTTGCCTAAAACATCCAGAAGAGGGAAGCCCCTCCATTTTCACCACCTAACCCAACTTCTTAGCCTGGCGAACTCCTAGAATCAAGTCACGGGTCAAGTGCCATCTTTTCTGCAGAATCTTTCCCAAATTTCCTGCACAGAATTAATCCACCTCTGTGTTCCCACAGCTGATACATAATTGGCAAAGCACTGCACTCATTACAGTGAAATTTTGAATTCCCATCTGCTTCCTTGTTAGACTGCGACATGCCTGTATTCACAGTGCTCGACAAACAGTAGGCACGCACGAAACATGTGTTGAGGGAGTGAAGTGGGAGAGTGTAGGCTGGACTAAATGCACATTCTGCTAGAAAATAAAAGGAGTGATTATTATATGTGGAGCGAAGGAGTTTAGGAATGAAAAAACAAAGCAAAACCAAGAAAGGGCCTTATTGTGGTTTAGCGGGCGTTTTGTTTCCCCTCTGCTTCCTGAACACTGTCCTACTATATCTTCCGGCTCCTCGACCACTGATTGGGACACGGGACTGAGTTTGGCCGATGGAGGCCTGGTCCCCAAGACATGCAGGAGAGTCCCCATTCTCTTTCCACACCTGTGGATTCAGAAGGGCCAGGGGACACTGAGGCCCTGGAAATGGTGGAACCACTAGCTGGGAGGGAGCTCGGGTCCCTGCACGGAAGAGTATCTGCAAACAGCTACACGGACTGTCACGAGAGGGGGAAATAGTCCTTATGCTGTGTTAAGCCAGTGAGGTTGGGGCGGGGGGTTATTAAGCCCCGTTGACTGTTATTAACCCCCGTGACTACAATACCCCCGGCTGTAATACCAGCTGTGCTGTAGCCAAGATTGCCCACTTCTCACTGTTCAGTGCCCAGCCAGTCTGTTAAGTCACCGGGGGCATCACAGAGGAACCGTCACGTCTCCGTGGCCCCTGCAGACAAGCCCAAACCTGTGCCTTCTCCCCTCTCCTTTCAAAGCCAAACTAAGACTCTGCTCCACGTAGTCCTTACTGCCTGCGCATTTGGCTCTCAGGTGCCCTCCCAGCTGCCCAGCCCACGCCGGCCGCCACTGCTCTGCAGAGCCCACCGGAAACTTCCAGACCGCAAGCCCCGTCTTTCCTCAATTGTTCTTCTCAACCTCTCCTCAGCTCCTGACAAGTGACTCCTCCCTCTTCGAAATGAATTCTTCTTGAATTCTATGCCACTGTGCTCTCGTTGATTATCCCCGACTCCTCCCAGTGGCCTCCTCCTCTTCTCCAGCTCCCCAAATCCATGTTCTGGAAGGCTGTGTTCCTGTCCTTAGCACAGAGCTGATAAATGCAGGAAGCAGCCACGAGTGGGCCGGGGAAAACAAAGAAATGGGGCACCCTAATTTAGAGGCCTCGAGGACAGGTTTCTCTCCCCCACCCCTATACCTTTTGTTTCTTCGCATTGGTTGTCAACTTTGGTCTCTTTTTAGAATTGATCTTACCATTTCAGGAGGGCAACTAGGGGAGTTGGAAAATGGAAAGGGTTCCATTTTCATCTCCGTTTTCTCCCTCTCTCCTGCGACAACCTCATCCATCCGTGCTCATGACTTCCATTCATGCCCTGGTCTCTTTACAGCTGTCTTCTAGACTTTTCCATTGCATACCCTGCAATGCCTCAAACTCAGTAGGCCCCAACCACCAGACTCATCACCTAGTCTGCCCCACACAGTTTTTCTTACTTTTCAGAAGAGCACTGCCACCCGCTCATTCACTGGGTTCAAAGTCATCCTCGACTCTCCCTTCTCTTCCCCTTACATTCAGTCAGTCATCTGGGCCTTCATTACATCTTGCCTGGACCATTATACAAGGCTTGTCTCTAATGTTCTATATTCGTCAGAGCCTGGTCAGAAAAACAGTTCGTGTTTTGTTTGAATAGAGAGAAAATAATAGAATTGATCAAGCAGGTGCTAATCTTTTTCAGAAAGTAAAGAGGAACACCCTGCCGTAGCACAGAAGTAAGAACTGCAGGAAGCAGTCACTAAGTGTTGGGCTGGGGAAGACAAAGAGAAGAGATTGCCCAGGACAGGTTGCCCAGGGCCAGCAGTCAGACCTCTGAGCAGCCAGCCCTGCCTGGTGACTGCTGGGGCTTCTAAGGGAGGCCATGGAGGTGGCTGGGGAACAGCAGGAGGAAAGCTAGACATGGTTCCAATTGTCATCATCAGGGTTCAAGGCCACTGTAGGAACAACACTGAGAGGAACAGCTGGCAAGAAAAGTGGAGTTAAGTGTCTCCTCCCTTCCTCCTCTATCTGTAAAACTTACGGAAAATCAGCTGACCAGGAAATTGTAGTTTTTAGAATGCTAGTCCCAGAACATACAACACAGGGTATGGAAAGGTGAATTTGGCACATTTCCTTACTTCTAGCCAATTTTCCAAAGATTTCTGAATTAATAGCATTTACTGAGCACTTATTATGTGTCAAGTATAATTCTAAGCACTTTATATGTTATTAACATATTTAATCCTCATAACAACATTTGGGATATATACTATCATTATCCACTTGATAAAAATGAGGAAGCGGAAGCATTATATAGGGAAGTCATTTGTTCAGAGGTAAAAGTCACTTATAATTGGCATATCCAGGATTCAAAGCCAGGGTGCCTAGCTATAAAACACTGACTCTCAAACTTTTAATTTTTTTAAAGTTATTTTTTTAATGTTTTATTTATTTCTGAGAGAGAGAGAGAGACAGCGTGAGCAGGGGAGGGTCAGAGAGAGAGGGAGACACAGAATTCGAAGCAGGCTCCAGGCTCTGAGCTAGCTGTCAGCACAGAGCCTCATGCGGGGCTCGAACCCACGAACCGTGTGACCATGACCTGAGCCGAAGTCGGACGCTTAACTGACTGAGCCACCCAGGCGCCCCTCAAAACTTTTAATTTTTTTAAACTTTCACACCAACATGTAGCTGAGGAAAAAGTCACAGTCAGATGGTAAGGGTAAGAGTCCTTAAGTAAATGATTCTCAAACTGTAGTATGTGCATGTAAGAACCGTTTGGGGAACCTGATACAAACTCAGATTCTAAGACTCACTTTTCAGAGAATAATCTGGAAAATCTGAGAAGAGGAATTTGAATTTTAAACAAGTGATCCTTGGGCACCACCCCATCACCACTGCAGGCCCATTATTCTGATGCAAATGGTCTATGGACCACAATTTGAGAATACTCACTTGACAGGGTTTGGTGAGAACAGACAGGAAGACAGAACTTAAAAAAATCCTTGTGTTCTCCCAGTTGAGAATCAGTCCTCAGAAACAACTCTGATCACATCATGTGCTGCTTAAAATCCCCTCAATTTGTTCAACAAACTCATGCAACAGATTAATTCAAATATTCATGAAACACATACTATGTGCTAGGCAATATTCTAGGTACCTGGGATGCATCAGTGAACAAAACAAAAATCTCTCAGGGACCTGCTATCCTAATGGGTTGGGGAAGGAGGCAGTAATGCAGCAGACATATTACATAATACGTTAAAAGGCAGTAAGTGCTAGGGAAAAAATGCAGAGTAGGGTAAAGAGGAGGAATAGGTCAAGGAAAAAATGTTCCACCTTTCCAGACGTTGGTGAGCATAGGCCTCATTGAGAAGTTGGCATTTGGAAAAAAGCTCAGAGAAAAGGCATTTAGCCCCATGGATATCTGGGGAAAGAACATGTCAGGCAGGGAACAGCAGGGAAAGGCTTGAGAAAGAAGCACGCCTAGCAGGTGGATAGGCATCAGCAAGAGGGAAAGCAGAAGTGGTCATACCCTGCCAGGCCTTGCAGGCCACTGGTGAACTCAAGAGCCACTGGAGGGTTCTAAGCAGAGAAGCAATAAGATTCAATTTGTCTTTTATAAGGATCACTCTGGCTGCTTATAGCAGGGTAAGGGTGGAAGCAGGGAGACCAAATAAGGAGGCCATAGTAATCCAGGCAAGAGGTGATGGTAACTCAGAACTATAGCAGCAATGGTGGCCAGAAGCATTCAATTCTGGATGCATTCTCAAGATGGAGTCCACAGGATTTCTCAAAGAAATCTCAATCTGGTGTATTACGAGAGAAAAAGAATCATCAAGAAACAATTCTAAAGTTTTGACATTGGGTAATTGAAAGGATGGAGTTCCAATCAACTGATATGGAGAAGACTGAGGGTAGGGAACAGCGTTGTTTACTTTTTATTTATTTTATCTTCAAAAAAATTTTTTTAATGTTTACTTATTTCTGAGAGTGAGAGGGAGCGAGCGCATGAGCAGGAGAGGTGCACAAAGAGAGAGGGAGACACAGAATCTGAAACAGGCTCCAGGCCCCGAGCTGTCAGCACAGAGCCTGACACGGGACTCGAACCCGTAAACTGCAAGATCAAGACCTGAGCCAAAAAGTCTGACACTTAACCGACTGAGCCACCCAGGTGCCCCTATTTTATCTTTAAATATACTATATGTTTTATTTAATTCTTTATTTTTTATTTGTGAGAGTGAGGGTAGGATGGAAATTAGAAGTTCAGTTTCAACTTTGGACATGTTAAGATGTCTATTAGACATTTATTTAAGAGGATAGAGTTGGAGAAAGAGTCTGAACTAGAGTTAAAAATCTGGGGCATTTTGGCACACGGATCGTATACACAATCACACAACTAGATGAGATTATCAAGGAAGAAGTAAGTTTAGATAAAGGACAGGAAGTTCAAGAACTGGCCACTGAGACATTCCAACATTAAACGGCAGGGCATGGAAAACAGCAAAGGAGACTTGGAGATCTCAAGAGCAACCGGTGGGATTAAAAGGAAACTCAGGGGTGCTGTCTCGTGAAGGCCACGGGAGGAGTGTATTTGGGAAGACGGAGTGGTCACTGTCAAGTGCGGCTGAGCAGTTTCCACAGAGGGCAGGGGTGAAAGCCTGACTGCTTAAGTGAGTTTAAGAGGAGGATGGGCAGACGGGAATTGGAGATGCCCGCTATCCACAACCTTTTCAAGGACTTTTTACTGACAAATGAGTAAAGAAACAGCCCCTATTGCTCACTTAAAAACATTCAAGGCCCCTGGTGATGGATTTCCAATCAGCCATTCCAATTTACTACCCAAACCCCCCTTTCAAACACCCTAAAGACCCAGCTGTCAAGGTTCTAACTATACTTCAGACTCTCCCATTGTCTGCACTCGGCGGGTTCTCTACATGAGAATGCCTTTCACTTCCAACTCTGTATTTCCAAAGTAAATTGAAAGGCCCTTTCTAATGCCTTATTGTCTATTAACACTTCTCTTATCACTTCTAGTGAGGCTCTCTCCAACCTCTAAACTCTAACAATATTTTGTCTGTGCTTTTCTTATGGCTTTTAATATTTTCTATGTTATACTATAATTTCATTCATCTTACCTTTCCTTCTAGATTGCAAGCTCTGTGATTAGTATGCCCAATCAAATTTTTTATGGCCTAAAAGATCTATCATGGCGCTCAATAAATATCTGTGGAATAATTTAAAAATTAATGAAATGTGCTTTCCTTGTCATATATCACTTAGAAGCACTGGCATACAGCCGTTTGGAAGGTATGAGGCGAGGAATTTGAATTTTAAACAAGTAAGCCCCTGCTCCATCCCTATAATTCTGATTAAATGGTGTATGGACCACAATTTGAGAATATATACTTGGTAAAGTTTGAAGAGATAGGGAAAGGCTACAGCTTGAGAAAGTCCTTCTGTCCCCCCACTGAGAATCAGAGTCTTCAAACAATTACAATCATATCATATCCTGCTTAAAAACCCTTCATTCAACAAATTAAAACATTTATTGAACACACATGTGTCTGATAATATTAAGGTGACCAGAACTCTAGAGTGGTTACCCCCCTTAGTATCTAAGTGACCTTGGAGAAGACACAAACTTCTTAAGGTGTTAGTTTCCTTATCTGCAAAGGCTCTGTGCTCTGTAGAAAAAAGGAGAAAGGATCCTTGAAAAACTGAAAGGTCAGTGTAGCTAGTACAAAGCGTGGTCCAGAGCAAGACTGGGAAACAAAAATAAGGTTATATTATTCAAGGTCTTGTAGGTCATGATGAGAAGTTCAGCCTTTACCCCAAGAGCAAGGGGAGCCTTAAGGAAGGGTTTTCAGTAGGAAGGAGCCATGCCCAGGGGCATTTATATAAAACACCAAGAGTTACAGTGGAATTTGTTTTTCCTCCAGAACAAGGGAAATTAGCAATTACAATCACATTAGGCCAATATTTTGAGGGTATTAAGTAAAACCAGTAATTAATCTTGAAGTCCTCCTCTGTTCAATCTTCTAAGTAAGATGGAAAATTAAATCTTGCTTACTGGTGTTAATAGTGAGCTCAACTCATTCTTGGAACTGTGAACCCATTTCTTTATGCCCTACAGACACCTTTTCTCAATTTAAGATTCTGAAAAAGTTAAGTGTCAGAAATGAAATCTCAACTACAAAAAAAAAAATTTATTAAGTGTGAAAGCAAAACAGGTACTTCTATTTAAATATTTTTTACATATTTATAGGTAAAACAAATAATTTATCAAAAATTACAAGTTTAAAGAATAGTACTATTTTGAAACAACCAATAAAGTATTCAAAATACTACATTTTATCCATAATTCGTGAATATTATCGCAAAAGAAAAGTAACTTGTATTTTCCTGTGAAAAATATAAAAGTTTTTTCAGATGTCTGCCAGGATTGTTCAGGAACAGTCCATCTTGCTAAATCTAAAAGTGTAGTGCCTTTCTGGAGAACTTCTGTTTTTACCAAATAGCTTTACAAACCACCTGCGTTTTCTGTGGGGCTTGGGTGAACTCTTAACCTTCACTCACTTGTAGACCAGAGGACATCAACAGAAACACAATCAGATCAGAGTGAGAGTCTGGGGTCGCTTTTCTTCATACGGAGCGAAGGACTTTCTCCTTGGCTGGGTGGAAGACCATGGTGTACTGGGTCGTCCAGTCTACCGCACAGGGCTTCACCAAGCCAAAGCAGCCACACTTAAAGAAATCTGCAAGGTTCTGTGTGAACCCAAGGCTGCCAAGGAAGGAAGAGAACACATTTTACTACATTTCCTGTTTGCTTTTGACAAACATTCATCCGAACCATAAATATTCACTGAGACTTTACAATATACAACGTCCTTTGAAGATTCTGCAGGAATCCAGAGGGGAATCAGACCACTCCCTGGCTTACAGGACATTACAGTTCCATTTCTGGGCCTGGATCCCTATGATGAGATTCTCTGACTCCTGCCCAGCAACTGAATTTCCTCCTGAGTCCCCCACTCACTGGAATCATGGCTGCCATCAAGAAGTTTCCTTCTTTCCATTCCCATGGCCCGGATTCAGATTTTGATTATTTCAAAGGCCAGGCAGGCCAGAAACAGTATAGTCAACAAGATGATTTTTTTTCTTAAATACTCTAAGTTAGATATAGCCCTATCTCAATTCCTTCCAATTAATGCTTTTTTTTTTTTTTTTTAATAGTCCAGAGGTCTTTTGTCCTTTTTTATACCTCTGATACCATGAACTCTGAGGGGATAAGTCCCAGCAGCTCAGGCTCCTTTCCACTGGTTCTCACAAGGTGTGCTTCTCTGGGTGGAGCAGGAGGGCACTGCAGTTGAACCCAAACACCTTTCTCCTTGGCTTCCTTCTTTTTCTGATTGTTTTCCTTCAGGAAGCTATCTCAGCTCTTAGAGTGCTTGATGTGCTCAGTATGTACATTAGTTCTCTTGGCAAGAATCTTCCCTCAACTTCCCGGTTTACGACAATGCCAACAGAGCACAGGGTGACACTGCAGGCCCCTGCAGTTGTGCCATGGTAACGTTTGTGGCCCATTCCCCTGATGTCTACAACATCACCTTTCTGACCAATCACACATACGTGACAACTCCACATGGTCTAAAAGGCCTAGAGAACACGTGGTGGGGGCCTCTCCTCCTTCCCTGGTCATTTTGACAAATTACTAGAAGATGGCAATTCCAGACAAAGGGAGGGTGCGCCTTCTGATTAATCTTACCTATAGGACACGATCTAGTCTTCCAAGAACCTTATCAAAACCCAAACCCTATACACTAAAACACATCTGTGCCTGAGGATGGCCGCGAACCTGCCGCTGCTGTGACACTGGTCAGGACAGGACCATCTCCACTCCTAGGAAGACCAGGGCTGGTTAAGGAGGGAAAGGAATTCGGGGTAAGACAGACAAGACAAATCTTCCACCTGGGCAGGTTTTTGGAAGTGACATTCACAGCGGCGGCTCTAAGGCTTTGCCATTAGGTCCTCCAGCTCCTGTTGCCATTACTCAGCAATTCCCAAACACGCCCCAGCTCTCTCATCTCAGGCCCTTCATCCAGACCCTTCTCTGGGGCTTGAGATGCCCTTCTGTCCTCCATCGGCCCCACTACGCATTTTTCAAGGCTCAGCAGAAAATTCCACCTCTGTCACAGAGGCTTCCATGCTTCAGGGGAGTAAGCATCTATTCCTCTGGTTAAACTCCTTAGAAAGGACTTCACGATCACTGTCAGTCTGAGACGATCATCACGGGCCTAACACCACTGTCCACCTTCCACCACCGCAGCCATTTCTTCCCAATGGAGTCACCTGCTCTCCTCTCTAGACACAGATCATAGTCCTGTCCCGGGCAGATTTCCTCGTCTAACAGCCTAACAGTTTCATCTTGTACCATAAGTGTGCTTTAAAATAGACTGCTCATGAGATATGCAGTGAGCGTGAGATCCCCAGAGGGCTCAGGGTCACCTCTACAGCACTCCTGGCTTCCAAGACCCTGATATATATGACAGGAAGATAAGCTTCAAAGCCTGATTGTTCATGCCATAAGATGACAGGCTTCCTACAAACACACTCATTTTCCACTGAGGACAGGTTTTATACCACTGCTCTTGGGAAAGCATACCCCAAACCTGAAACACTAGTTTCTCCCTGACGTGGACGGGCACATTAAACACAGGGCTAAAAGAATTACTGGTGGGGCGCCTGGTGGCTCAGTCGGTTAAGCATCCAACTTCGGCTCAGGTCATGGTCTCAGTTCATGGGTTTGAGCCCCACGTTGGGTTCTGTGCTGACAGCTCAGAGCCTGGAGCCTGTTTCAGATTCTGTGTCTCCCTCTCTCTCTGCCCCTCCCCCCCGCCCTCTCTCAAAAATAAACTATAAAAAACAAAGAATTACTGGTGAGAGAAAGGCAGGTTGAAAATCTTGGCAAAGTTCACAATCTAATGCTTTCTGCAGAGAGCTCTGTGGCTGGAATTCTCGGCCACGTGCTCCACTATCTCACACTGACTTCATGCCAGCAACACGCAATCTCGTGACCATGTGCCCTGACTAAAGAGATTCCCCACTTTGGCAAAACTTCAAAGTCACTTAACTATTTGTGCCGAGTCCAGTAGACTGAGTCCCAAATTCTTACCACCTTGGGGCTCATGACCTCCCCACTTACCTCCAAGCGCTTCCAAGAAATAAGAGGTTCAAGCTAGAGGAGAGCGGCATGGCCTGGGTGGTGGCAGCAGGCTGGGAAGCCAACAGTTAGGCTAGCACCCTCCCCAGGACCCAGTGGCCAAAGCACACAGGACTTACTTGTATGGGGTCCTCCTGAGGGACAATGCCTGTTTCATATGCCTGCTCTGTTTTAGTAGGCTGCTTTTCTCGTGTGAGGTCAGGCCCAGGAAAGCAATCTGCAAAAGAAGGTTGGAAGGTACGTGAAACATACCACCACGTCAAGGCTCCATCTCTCTTAGTGCATCACGGGACAGAAGGAAACATTCAGTGTCCCGTCAAATACGGTGTCCCCCAGCCGTCTAAGCAAGATCACTGTGAGACTGACAACAATTCCGCAGTCTAAATGAGACTCCCCTATGTAAATCTAGTAGCTGAGCATTTTTTTCAAGTTTATTTATTTATTTTTAAGTAATCTCTACACCCAATGTGGGGCTCAAACTCATGACCCCAAATGAAGAGTCACACATTCTTCTGGCTGAGCCAGCGAGGTGCCCCTGAGCATTTATTTTTTTCTTTTTTTTTTTTTTACTGATTTTCATTAATCTTCAAAAAAGCACAGTCGTGAAAGAATTGCTTTAGTGACTCAAGCCATGGCTTACCACCTTGTTTAGGCTCTCAACACATTTAGCATGCGACTTGTAGATGAATAAAACAATGTAAGGTCAGCATTACAGCAGTTATCTCACCTTGTGTATGCTTCTTAGTAGTTCTTTGGAAAGGGCCAAATGAAAAAGTTAAAGAACATTTACATGTTCTGAAGTGAAGAACTTTTAAATCCATAATTTGGGAACGGGTAAGAATTAAGATAACTTGAAAACTCCCAAATTTGGAGCACCTGGGTGGCTCAGCCGGTTAAGTATCTGACTCCTGATTTCAGCTCAGGTCATAATCTCATGGCTTCCTGATTTGAGCCCCGCATGGGCTCTGCACTGACAGCGTGGAGTCAGCTTGACATTCTCCCTCTCCCTCTCTTCTGCCCCTACTCTACTCGCACTCTCTGTCTCTCTCAAAATAAATAAATAAGCTTAAAAAAAAAAAAAACAAAAAAAAAACCTCCCAAATCACTGAGATGCCTGGGTGGCTCAGTCGGGTAAGCAGTCAACTCCTGATTTCGGCTCAGGTCATGATCTCATAGTTCATAGGATCGAGCCCCGCATAGGGTTCTGCTTGGGAGCAGATTCTACACCTCCCCCACTCGCTCACACACTCTCTCTCAAAATAAACATTAAAAAAAAAAAAAAAACCCTCCCAAATCATTAAAACCACTACTATTCACTGAGTTACTCCATTTAATCCTCAAAACAACTCAAACATCAAGTTCCTTATCCTAAAACAGAGATTATCACACCATCCTCCCTCATCAGACTGCTTAAGGACTTAACATCATAGATTTAAAATACCCAGTGCATATAGAGAACAAACAGAGGGTTGCTGGAGGGGTTGTGGGAGGGGGCATGGGCTAAATGGGTAAGGGGCATTAAGGAGTCTACTCCTGAAATCACGGCTGCACTATGTGCTATCTTGGATGTAGAGTATAAAAAATAAATTATAGAAAGTATAACACACAGTGCAGAGGTTTCTGGAGGTAAAGTAACTGGTCCAAGGTCACACAGCTTAGAAAGTGGCAGAACTGAGACAGACACCTCAGTCAGTGTGAGAATGAAGTTCATGGTCCTCACCACGGACTACATGCTCAGTCTGACTTATTATAGCCAAACCCATGACTCACCAGAGCAGTCATCAAATGAAAGGCTTCCAACAAATTGTTTTGTTTATTAAGAAAACAACATTGCTAGGAGAGCTTGGGTGGGTCAGTCGGTTAAGCGTCCGACCTCATCTCAGATCATGATCTTGCGGTTTGTGAGTTCGAGGCCCACGTCGGGCTGTGTCTGTGCTGACAGCTCGGAGCCTGGAGCCCACTTCAGATTCTGTGTCTCCCTGTCCCTCCCCTGCTCACACTCTGTCTCTCTCTCCTTCAAAAATAAACATTTAAAAAAAATTTTTTTAAAGAAAACAGCATTACTCTGAATTCCTGTATTTGAAAACTATCTAAAACTTTGAGTCCATTCTCCTGTCTTAGAAGCATTAAAAAAAAATTAAGGTTTCTTTAAAAAATTGATATTATAATCTCACATATACTATACTTGTCCTAAGACTCCAGGAAAGAAGAACGAGAATTAGAATCGATGCCTCAAGGGGCGCCTGGGTGGCTTAGTCGGTTAAGCGTCCGACTTTCACTTAGGTCATGATCTCGTGGTTCGTGGGTTCGAGCCCTGCGTCAGGCTCTGTGCTGACTGCCAGCTCAGAGCCTGGAGCCTGTTTCAGAGTCTGTCACTCCCTCTCTCTCTGACCCTCCCCTGCTCACACTGTGTCTCTCTCTCTCTCTCTCCCCTAGAAATAAATAAAACATTAAATTAAAAAAAAAAAAAAAAGAATCGATGCCTCAAATCTTGGGTTCTACATCTACTTCTACCTCTCACCACCCTCATGGACAAAATCAAGGCACTCAACATCTCATGGGCTTAGTTTTCTTGTCTCTAGAATGGAGACACTACTTGGGCACAATCTGCCCCTCAAATGTTTGTCAGGGAATGGATACGAAAGTGCTCTGGAATATGTAAAACATATAAATATTAGGTGTCGTACAAGATAGTAGTTAATATTTGGGGCGCCTGGGTGACTTAGTCAGTTAAGCGTCTGACTTTCCCTTAGGTCATGATCTCATGGTTCGTGGGTTCGAGCCCCGCGTCGGGCTCTGTGCTGACTGCCAGCTCAAGGCCTGGAGCCTGTTTCAGAGTCTGTGTCTCGCTCTCTCTCTGACCCTTCTCTGCTCACACTGTCTCTCTCTCTCACCTAGAAATAAATAAAACATTAAAAAAAAAAAGATAGTAGTTAATATTAATAATTGATGCTAACACTCATTCTTTCTGCCTGAGCCTATTGATGCCAGAGGGGCAGGAGACTAAGATGATCATTCAGAAGCCTCAGTTCAGTCAGTGTCACCAGCTTCATTCCTTTCCTTAGCACGTGTTCCCTTTGTCTGTCTTTATCACTTTGTAATTATTACTGTAGAACTGGTTACTTCCCTGTAAAAGTGGAATGCACTCTGCTTTTGAGGAGTAATGCTCTAATCGTGCGAGGGCTCACAGTAACTGGCACAGACTGACCGCGGCTGCCCATTCCACAAGCACAGGCCACAGCAACAATGAGAATTAGGTTGTGCTCATAGGGGAAGGAAGGCAGCAGGCAAGGGACAGTAGCTTCTTCAGAAGCTGAATGTGGCTACTGCCCTGGGGCGTGAACTTACTAATAGCCATGACCTTCCCTAAAAGTGTAATGAGCATATCCTGTGGTTAGTGAGGGATCTTGCATTTCCTCCCCACTTCTACCCATTTAAGCACAGGACAATAATCAGGATAACAAACAGGGTTGGAAAAAGTGAGAGAAGATAATCATGTCACATCTGCACAATGCTTTATAGTTTACATCATGCTTTCACATACTATATGATTTACTGTATGATGAAAACATCTTTGAATGAGACTGTCAGCAGACCTAAGTTTCCAGTTCTGATTTTGCCAGTCACTGGGTGACCTTGAGCAAGTCACCTCTCTCTACCTCTATCCGTAAAATAAAAAGGTCAGATTAGATCATTCCTAGGGCCAAGCTAACAACTTACTACTCTAACCTGTACACAATCCTGTGAGAGCAGCATTATCAACCCCATTCTACAGACAAGGACCTGGAAATTCAAGAGTCAAATGACAGGCCCCGACCCAGAGAGTAAGCGACAGAGGTGGACCTAGGACCCAAAAGCCTTCTGATGAAATATTCCAGTCTTTCTACCTTATTACAGTGTATTGGAAATTTTACCCAAAGGCTTTCCAGAAGAGAAATACATACCTGAAAGAGCTGATTTAATAATAAAAATGTTGACCATGAGAAATGGAAAGCTGCTAGAGCGAAGATATATAAGACCCAAGGGGAGCAGGCCACAATCTGATTGAGGTAGGTCCACAGTCCATCTTCTCTGAATGTCGTCACACAATGACTGGACCAATCTGTGGATTCACAAAAAAGAAAACTTATTATTTAAAAAGGCAACAGACTAGTGATTATTGTACAAGAAGATAAAATCACTGTATTTCTTTTCAGGGCGAAGAGAAAGTAAGACATGGTAAGCACTGATTAGAAACCAGCTTTAAAAATTTATCTTCCAGCGGCACCTGGATGGCTCAGTCGGTCAAGCGTCCAACTCTTGATTTTGGCTCAGTCCATTATGTCATGGTTCGTGAGTTTGAGCCCTGTGTCAAGCTCCACACCGACAGTACAGGGCCTGCTTGGGATTCTCTCTCCCTCTCTCTCTCTCTCTCTGCCCCACCCCTGCTCACGCTCTCTCTCAAAATAAATAAACTTTAAAAAATTAAAAAATAATAAAAAATTTAAAACATTGTAGAAAAAAAAAAAAGAATTTTTCTCCCAAGTGCCAGCTTAACCAGCAAAGATGAAAACCCAGTACCTCATTTCTCATTAAGGCTATATGATACCATTGCATTGGCAGCTGGCAGTACAGAATAAAAGCAAAAAAGGTCCATAAGACCACCACTAAAACCACCATATTCAGCACAAAATGAACTGGCCCAATATTAATTGTCCAAGGACGTGATAACAGAGAATGACTGTATTCCATAAATATCTGTCTTAGAAGATTCTTTATTTTGTCCATGATACACAACAAGATAGGAGTCTACTATAGCACTGAAAAAACTCTTACTAAGGGTTCAAATCAGCAGGCCTTTGCTGCAGGCACAAGAAATCCTGTGAGCGCCCAGATACCATGGGCACACAACCTAAGAGCATGCAGTTACTGGGTGTGCTTCTGCACCGGCGCTCTAATTTATCCTGTAGACAGGGAGAAAGTAAGGGAATTCATGAGACAGACGCCCCTAGGGAAAGAGTAAAGGGAAAGATTCATATAGGCACAGCTCAATTTCTCTCCAGGGATACCTATTTATATGCCAGTCAGAAGAGAGGACTTCACTCTGGCCTTCGTGGCCTTCCTCAGCCATGCAGCCAAAAGCAGCGGTGAGGAGAACGAAGGTAGGAAGCAGCAGAAACAAGCGAATAGATCTTCAAGGTCTTGTGAAGCCAATGGCTTCTGTAGGCCCCATGACAGTTTATAAAGGGCAAATTACTTTTGAAATAAAAATTCTGTAAATTTGCACCCTGAGGTTTCATAAAGGCCTCTGACAATGTGATAAGTAGTTTCAGACACTTTCCCAAAGCAGCACTTAAGAGCTCCTGGGACAGAAAGAAAATGAGTCCCTGACTTTACTATCACCTGTCGGACCATTTTAGTCTTAAAAAATATATATATATTTTTTCCCCCTTTTGAGGCTTATTTGGTTCCCAACCATCTTTCACAACTACACATCAGCAGCATTCTAAGAGTAATCATCACAGCATAACAATCAAGGCAACAAGTTAAGGCAAATTACACTCTCTTGAGAGCTTCTCATTAGGACAGCAGACAAAGATGCCTCCCATGTACCTGATATGACAAAAAAGATTATAATTCCCAACAGCAGGTACAGGAAACAGCTGCTGAGTGGGAAAGAATACCTACTTTCTTCCAGCTTATAGATTTCTACTGCTGTCTTCTGGGAATTTTTTTGATAACACAGCATGACCTCAAACTGGAATTTTCAGAGGACTGATTGCAGATTGAATGTCAAAGATACGGCTACAAATGGCCACATACATTATCTTCTGCGACATACAACTTTAATGTGTGCTAATAATACATTCTTATCAGGTGGTCACTGGCTAGTGATAGGGGACTTATACTGTACCAAGTTGATCATCTTCATCTTTAAATAGCTCTGCCAACTACAACGTTCCTCCTAACGATGATCTAAAATCTTTCTCCCCGTAACTTGTTAGGATGCTGACCCTTTCTGAGTGTCCGCCCTGAAAACAGACCTCACAAAAGACGGATGGACGCTACACAGAGCCAGAAGTGGCTGTAACTGGCTCACGCGAGGCTCGGGCACATCAGGGCTCTTACGTCAGGAGTGCTAATGGTAAACAAAGAAGGTGGGATGACAGGGAGGCCTCGTTAGAAAAATGAGGCACAAGTTCATTTTTTCTGCCTGTGAAGTAATAAGAAATGACACGACGTCCTCATTCGGTGCAAACAAATATTGCCAGAATATAAATGGGATAAAAGTAACAAAATATGCTCACTTGTCTACACGGCCGCAGGTGAATATAAAGTGGGACTGTTCCTAAGACACAAAATATAATATAAAAATTGGTTCAGAGCCAGAGAACACAAACAAAGAAGAGGGAAGGGCCAATGCACAGAATACGGAAGCAAAGCAGAAAGAAGAAAAGCGATGGAAAATTACTTCTGTCCTTATCAATACAGTCTTATGCTGGACACAGACACCAAGCAAAGCTGACTATTTTTAGTGAAGAGAGAAGCAGGAGAGACAAGAGTGGTGTAAAACCTGGCTTCTCTCCCAATAGGATCAAGTCCAAGGGACAAGCTGGTTCATGGGCCAGCTTCAAAAAGGTTTTCCAGGAATCTGCTTTACTGTTAGGCTTTAAAAGGGCAGTTCTTTCAGAAGAAAGATGCGTTGTCAAGAAATCTTTTATTCCTTAAACTACAAGACATAATCTAAGGGGTTTTTTAAATTCCAGTGCTCAGGATTACTTATGGCCTTTGACAAGAAATGCGATCAAGGATCACAACCTTCTGACTATTCAATCCATCTGAGGTGGTGGCAATTACACTGAACTATAGAAGCTTTCCCTACTGGTCACAGACACCCAAGGTGTTGGACAAGAAAGGGCTGACACGGTGACTGAAGCCCTCCCCATGCCTAGGGCAGGACAAAAAAAAAAAAAAAAAACAAAAAACCAAAACCAAAACAAAACCATTTCACATAGATATTAATTAATAATCTCTAAAAATGAAACACCAAACAACCCAAAACTTTATGTTTCCGGGGAGGGTAACTGGGAGGCTAGGGAACAGTGTAGGAGGAATTATTTCTCAAAAACTAAACAAAATTCGGGGCACTTGGGTGGCTCAGTCGGTTAAGTGGCTGATATCAGCTCAGGTCATAATCTTGCTTTTCACGAGTTTGAGCCCCACGTCGGGTTCTGTGCTAACAGCTTAGAGGCTGGAGCCTGCTTTGGATTCTGTTTCTTCTCTCTCTCTGCCCCTCCCCTGCTTGTGCTCTGTCTCTCTCATTCTCAAAAATAAATAATAAAACAAACAAACAAAAAAAACCTAAGCAAAATTTAAACTTAAAACAGCTGGAGCAGGGGCAGGGGAAAGGCAGGGAGAGGCAGTGCTTAGGATGCCAAGGGGAAAAGAAAATAAAGTAGAAAAAAAATGTTCCTAACATCCCCCTGTATCAGGCTGCATTTTAGCACAAGCAATAAACTAGTATCCCACGGACAGAATCTAAGACTTGAGCATGAACGTAACAGGAGGGTGGGAGGAAACAGATTTTTGGTGAGGCCAAATTCTCCCCAAAGTCTTGAAAATAGATAACAAACAGTGAAACAAATAAAGCCAAAATAAAGAAACTACAAGCACTATATGTTTTCCCAGTTAGGTGACCCACTCCAAGGCTTGAGAAGCACAGCCGTGCAACTGTTAAGAGCTAACCCAAATCCTTCTTGCTTCAATGCAAACCTGGGTCTTCTTAGTCAATCACATTGGAATAGCTGAATGTCGCTCCCTACACGAGCCCCCTACATGCCCGTTCACATGCTACTGAGAAGTTCTTTTCCTTTCTCAGGGATGCAGAATAAGTGGCCTAATGTTTTCTTCCAAGTCATTATCCCCAAACTCTCAATGACTACTAGTTTCTCCCATTACCTCTAAGCTGTGACTTGACATTTATCAAGAGTTGTGTTCCTTCCCTATGGTGACCACTTCCACCTTCCTTCATCTGCAGCACCAACCTTTTCTTTTTCCTCTTTTATTTACTTATCACTTCCCTTGCTTTGTGCCTGAGCCGCTGATCTTTCCTCACTTTACTGGGTGATAAATCTGCACCTGCCTTAAATGAATTTGTATTCTGACCACTTCTCAAATTTATCAAGGTCACTTTAGAATACACTCTCTTCCCAGGTGCTGACAACTAATCTCTTCAAGTCTTCCTTGCAGCTTTCCCAATGCTGGGAGTCTCAGAGGTGGCCGTTTCATTTTTAGTAGGGGTGTGGTTCACAGTCACTCAGCCAGAATGTGCCATTCAAGAATGTACCAAGACAAGTATGTGTGGATATGGATGTATGAGCTTGCTGTAAGAAAAATGTATACTTACAGATGAAAGATTCATATATAATCCAATCACAAACAATGGAAAGGAAAAATAAGAAGAATATGTAATAGTGATGGTTGCCAAAACCTAGAGCAGAAAGAAAAAACATAATTAATACTTTTGCTTGCAATGATTTTCCAGATCAAGACCTTACTAACCATCTTCCTGTCAAAAGCTTCCACCAAGTAAAAAAGTAAATAAGCTAATACTTGGCTTTTAAATACCACTAAACCAAAACCAAACAGCTCTGATATGTCACGGTCAACTGTGTCAACTGAACTAATAGTTATTTGCTGCTTACCTAAAAGAAGCCACCTTTCTTGAACAGAACGAGGTTTAAGCATATACAGCTCTAGGATGGCCTATATTTACTGTGCTGGAGGAAGGGGAGCAAGCAGGACTTTGGACAAATCATAACCTGTACTTTTTCCACGTAACGAGTTTAAGTACAATTTCTGAACTTCAAGGATTCACTTGATCAGGGGAACAGAGAAAATGAATCTGAAGAACAGCACTAAATAGCTCTGCTGCAGGGCCCTAGACACAGAAAACAGGGGCAACGGGCGGCCACTCTCACATATGCGGCTTGTATCTACCGCTCTCTGGACACCGGGGTTGGGCGCACCTTACTACTAAGGATACAAAAGTACCACCATGTCCCCACTTTCTCCTCAGGCAGCAAAGCCCAGCAGCAGGAGGAAGGCCCCCTGCAATGAGGAGATCTAGGCCCATGGGTGACTAGTTGTGTGACTAGAAGGAAGTCATTTAACCTCTCGGGTCTGGTGTCCTTGCTTTTAACATGGAGATATCTCTTCTGTTTCACAGGCCTGGCAGCCCAACAAGATGATCCACTATGTTAAATGCAGCCAAATAAAAATATATGGGCTCATTACTGTTGCTTTTCCACTTCCATTCAAAGCTGGCTGCTCTGATGCGAATCCTCCCGTCTTTACAGTGGGATGGGGTCCATGAAGCTTGGGACCCCAGGAATGATCTCTTCACTGTTCTCCAGGAACAGCAGAGGCCATCAAAATGCACCAAAGAAACCTGACCTGCTGAGGCAGGTTTTTGTTCGAGATTATAAAAGCTTCCTCCTCTCCTGGAGACAAATGACCATAGTTCCTCTGAAGTCCTCATAATAAGCCTGTGACTTCTACAGCGACCACTCAGAGGAAACTCAGGGCTACAGACCAGGACAAGGAACAGTCCACACCGTCTCTGGTGTGAGCTTCCACCTGAGCTTTGAAGGAGGCACCTGGAGAAGTACATGAGAGAGACGAGCCACAGAATGTGGTAAGAACCTGGTAATTTGGCACAGATGACCAATACTACTAAAGTAACCTCAGGCAAATAATTTGCCTTTCGTATTTTTCCACCTCTCAAATGGAGACATAATACCAACTTCAGAGGTGTGCCCTGATGATCAAATAGGCTACTACATTCAAAACTGCTTTATAAACTCTAAAATACTATACAAATGACATTAATTATTATCAACATCGACAGTTTTCCAAACATGTTAACACCACAGAGAGGAGTCTCTGACAAAGAAGAGTTACCAAATGGACCCCTGAGATGCCCTTCTGTCTTTTCTATTAATCACACACATGACTAAATATATACTTAATAGTGTCAAATAAGAAATTCAATCTCTCACCTATGCACCGTCCAGTCCACAGACAATGCTGATCGTACCGAGCGACACAGGAGTTACACACGTGGCAATGAAGTGACCTCAATGGCTTCCTTATCTAAGGAGGCAATTAAGATAGGTCTAAGCAAAAATCAGTGTCTTAAAGTGGTAACAAACCACAAGCAGACTCTTACTCCTAAATCATAATGACGTGGGTACAAATAATCCTAAATAGGTCATCAATTCACAGAGAGGCTCTGGAATGCCTTATTAATATTTACTTTCATATATCTATTTTGAGTAGGCCAGCACTAAAGGGGTTTTGAATTCCAGAGCCTATTCACACTGACAAGGGGGAAACAAGGAAGTATCATTAAGAAAAAGGGAAAAGGAAACCCCAGTTACATTTCTGGCTCTGCCAATAATTTGTTACTATGTTAGGGGGAAGTTACTTCTTCCCTCTAGACCTTGATTCCTCAATTGCAAAATAAGACGTTTCACTAAGCGGTTTCTGGGATCATCGTGAGCCTCTGACTTGAAGTTAGTTCTAATATATGCTTTATGGCAGGAAAAAGCAATCAAAACACAGCACGGATCATTCACAGAGAGATCTAACCACAGACAACTTCGAGAAACCACAAACATCATTCCTTCATATGCTCAAGGCAGAAAATTATTCTGACAGTAATACAAAATTAGAAACCGGTAAAAACAAAGGTGTGCAAATATACCATGGATATTTAAGAAATGCTTACATGAGAAATGTTACCAAGAATTTGCCTTCTCACTATGGGATAAAATTATTTACAAAAAAAAAAAAAAAGAAGACTCACAAGACAGGAGGTACAAAATGTTCTGAAGTCCAGACAGCCAGTCTCTGCAAGGGTGATGATATTCTGAAAGGCACAAGATTTGATCTTACGATGATGTTTTATTGGGGAATGGTTATTCACCATTGTCACAGCTCTCTCTCCAAAATGACGTGGCCAGAAGAGCAATCTGGAATATCTGCCACCAGATGCCACAAATCATTCTGTGCCTGAAAATAGTGTGACTTTTCAAGGCTGCATTTTCAACCACAGCCAATAAATTAGAAGGCACACAAATTACACCTCCCCATTCTCTCCATGAATGGCAGTCATCTCCCAGTTATAATCTGTTAGAGAAAACTACACCTTATGGATACACTCATAAAAAGCAAACAAAACCCATCAGTACCCATTGGAACTGATGGTGACGAGCACCACAGGCTCAGTCTCCCAGGAACTGCCTACAGGGAACACCGATGACGACCCTTCTAAACATTCACCAGCAAAGGAAGACACGCATGTCCTCTGACACCTTCACATCTATCTCATGTCAATAAGGAGGGCTCCCCCTGGCCCCTGCCTAGTTACTCACCATGGATCAAGTGGGGGAGTTTAAGCTAAATGATCATTATGTAAGTGCTCCTATAAAGAAATTGGATCGTGTTCGCTAACAGAAGTTGTATTTGAAAAAGTCTTGGGTCTGACTTTAAGAGGAAATAAAAATACTTTTTAAAACTTTTCCAGAAATAAGTGAAAAAACATGACACTGGAGAAATCTCAACTTTGTTGATTTACGCTGCATCTATTATGTGCCAGGCACTGGAGATGACCCATGACAAACACGAGCATTGCTATGACCTTCCTATTTAAAAAAAAAAGTAATCTTACAAAGGAAGCCTCACCGTTTTCCTTTCTTCTTCAGAAGCTTTAGTGAAGCCTGGATCAGTTGCCCAAGTCTTGTAGAAAAAGTAGAGGAAGCCTACTAGGCTAAGAACGAAAGCAAAATAGAAAGGGGTGCCTGCTAGATGTGAAAACCATGTTAAGGAACATATCAACTTCCACTAAGAACAGCATAATTACAACATAAGCAATTTCGCTATAGGTGCCTAAGAATCTCAGGGGCGCCTGGGTGGCTTAGTCGGTTAAGCATCCGACTTTCGCTTAGGTCATGATCTCGCGGTTCGTGGGTTCGGGCCCCGCGTCGGGCTCTGTGCTGACTGCCAGCTCAGAGCCTGGAGCCTCTTTCGGTCTGTGACTCCCTCTCTCTCTGACCCTCCCCTGCTCACGCTCTCTCTCTCCTAGAAATAAATAAAACATAAATTTAAAAAAAAAAAAAAAAAAAAAGAATCTCTCTGCATTCTACCCTCACTTTCTGTTACATATACTCATCCCTGACCCCATTCTGTGTTCTAATCCTACAAGAATGTGCTCATAGTTGGCTAATAATTAACCCCTTCTGATCAGTTGAAACTCCTCAAAAAAATATTGATAGGAATGGTTGCCATATATGAGGTACATCCTGAGGACTGAAAAACATTCAAGATCCAAATAAATTAATCTCTAATAGTATTACCGTGGCTCTCCTGTAAGTATTCAAAAGAATAATTATCGGTCATTTTGACAAAATCATTCAAAGAAACAAACCATGTGATTCAGAGATTCCAAATAAAATATTTCCTTATACATTAGATAAGTGCTTACAAAAGTTTCCTAATGTAAGGTTTAATAACTAATGCTTTTCACTGTATTAGGCTGTATCGATTTAGAAATTTAAAAAACTGCTCTCTTTGCAAATTAATTACAAATCGAATACTGTTTTGGGAAAGGAAGATACTGTAGAGACAGTAAGATAAAAAGTATTTCAAGGATAAATATTATCCACTTTGAAATGTTTTTAAAGTGGTACAAATTCTTTGTATAGAAAGTAAAATTTTGCTCCAGGGAAAGACAAATGAAGGTGCAGTAAGTAATAAGAACAATATACCAGTAGTAAACCAATTCTCCTTGCCTAATTTAAATCATTATCAACACAGTAACCACATCTGCCTTCCAAGTTATTATCAAGCTGTCATGTTCCAAACTTTGGAGTGGAACAGGCAGCCATAAAATAAACTCTAAACCCGTGCTATTCAAAGTGTGATCCATGGACTCACAGCAATGGCTTTACCTGGGAGTCTGTAAGAAAGGCAGAACTTCAGACGTTACCCCAGATCTGCAGAACTACACTCGGGATTTTAACAAGATCCTCGGGGGATCCACATGTACATTGGAACTTAAGCAGCACTGCTCTGAGACACAAAAACTAGTGCTCTGACCCACAACCACATCTGGTTTACGTAGGCAGGAACAAATCTTGTTGGTTTACTAGTTTATCAGTTTGGGGGCATGTGGGTGGCTCAGTGGGTTGAGCGTCCAACTCTTGATTTCGGCTCAGGTCAGGACCTCAGGTTTTGTGAGTTTGAGCCCTACATCAAGCTTGGCACTGATACCACGGAGCCTGCTTGGAATTCTCTCTCTCCTTTCTCTCTGCCCCTCCCCTGCTTGTTCTTTCTGTCTTTCAAAATAAATAAACAGTTTTAAAAAGTTAATTTATCAGTTTGTTTGTCTGCAGAAGGGCCTAGCTTTAAGAAAGAGATAGGATCTAAAAGAGTGGTGTGAAATGAAATTCTAACAAATGAAGCTTACTTAGAATGTATTAATAACACTGTTAAAGAGCACATAAGTCGAGACCTTTAGTTAAAGAATCACATCCTGTTTTCTTCCCACAGAATCTTGATTAACACACAACACATTCTCAAAAATACATTCAGTTGAGTCACATGATTCTGCACATTGAGCTCACTGAACTCTGGCTTCCCATTCCAAAGAACTTTCAAAACAAATCCCAGGAGAATCACTGGATCCTCTCTAAGTAAAACAAATGCATTCTATCCCCTGATATAAAAGCCAAACGTTCCCTGCTTCCATGCCCTTGCTTTGTGTGGTTCAGTAGCCTCAAATGCTCCCTGCTGCCCCCATCTACTTCCAGAAGCACACTTTAAGGTTGCCCAAGTCTAACTTTATTCTCCGTCCCCTTGCAGGTCTTTCCTGAATCCCTACAGAGAAAGGATTCTTGCCCTTCCCGGAGTCTACGAATGCCTGTTCTGTGGCACTTAGATCTTAAATTGTAGTTATTTATAGACCCACCCCTCAGCCTCTCCAGTTGGCTGGTGACTCTTTACAGTTAAAGTCTCTCAATATGGAGCTGAAATGTGCCTTTCTGGAACTTGGACTAACTGGTTTTCATCCTTTAGATCCTTTAGCTCTACACTAAAGACCGATACTATGGCTGTCCTTAGATCTACCCTACAGAAGCCTATTCCTCATTTGTTCGATACGTTGTTATTGAACATCCATTCCATACAGTGCGCTGGCTTCCAAATCATAGACTTCCAAACACTTGGCATTAGGAGGCAGTGCTCACACCTACAGGATAAGCAGCAACGCGGTTCCCTGCACGGAACAGTTTCCTGGTCATGCTCTTCCGCTTTTGCTGCCGTTTGTCAATGTTTCTCTAAAAACAACAAAATTAAAACAAACACACTTCGGGTTGTACTGATCAGTGCCGGGACAGTGCGAGGGCTATTGTCCTTTGTGTGGACACTCACCTCCTTATACTACTCCTGGGGAATACAGTGGCTTCCTTGACACCTGTGTCACCCCCCATACCAGGCTTTTAGTCAAAGCTCTTGCTCCCTTCCACCCGCTCTGAAGCTGTGTCATTCCCACCACCACATGCCAGAAACAGACGTAATGTTCTGTGCTTTACCATTTCTTTCTCAAGTGTTCACCTCATCTCCAAACTCATCAGTGGAACTATCTCTTCCACATGATCCTGCCTCATAAAAGCCAAACACATTACTTGCTGAGCATATAAAAAAGCACCAAAAGGAAGGGATCATCTGAGGAACCAGCCCAGAGTGTCCCTTAATTTCAAAATGCAGCCATCTACACAGATTTTACTCAGAAGAGTGACTAATAGAATAGGTATTATTTATAAAATGCCCACTATGCAGTGAGGACCATGGCATTTTACAGACATCATAGCAGAGTACTCCTTGCAGCCATCCCACAAATTTGGTGCTGTTATCCCTCAGGATTTTTTTTTTTTTTTTTTATAGAAAACAGACTCGGTGAAATTTAATAATGTGCCCAGTCAGACATAAGAAAGAGAGCCAAACTCAAACCCATTCTGTCCGATGACAAAGAGGGTACTCTTTCCACAGTGGCCCCCCTCCTCCAACACTGCTCATAAAAGCCTGGGAGAGGGGAAGCCCCCACACAACCCAGACTTGGCAAAACCTGGGACAGATAAGTCAACTGAGAACTGAGGGGAGCACCTCAGGTCACACCCAGTGCAGTTCAAACGGCATTTACCATACAGCTTCATAGACACTGAGCCGCTGGCTAAGTGTGCCACCTACTGACTGACATGCACTCACCCACAGCAGGTGCATACAGCTGCCCAGGTCCAGGGGCTTTCTGCTATATGGGCAACTAACAGATCCCGTCTCGTCAACTCCGACATAAAAGTCAGAGTCTGTCTAGCTTTCGAAATCAGTTCTTCTGATGTAAAGGCATCTTTGCAAATGGTGAGCCGCTTGTGATTAAACTCAACTGAATACTAAGTTCTGTGATCAAGGCTTTCAAAACTACAGGGGAGTTACTTTTCTGTTGCTACTGATTCTGCAAAAAACTCATCAGAAAACACAAACCTAAAACGGTGTTTACTCCACTGCCGCAAGGGTTGGTAAACACAAATATCAGCCCTCCCTTCTCGGAATCATGTCACTTATCCTACAATTTATCCGGCTTGAGATTCCTGCAAGTAATTTGGAGTGTATACTGTCCTGCTGTTTTATACACTTATGGTTACTTATAAAGTATTTTTATAACACATAATATCAAGCAAGTCTTCCTTAAGTAGTGGTAGTAAGACTAATGCTTAAACAGCCGCCCCTAAATCAGTCCTCGTGAGACAAAGGCTTTACACGATAACATCTTTTGATAGAAGTCAAATGAACTCCATGGTGAGCTACCCCATTCATTTACATTAAAGGAATCTGAAAAAAAATGTTAGAGAAAAGGCTCAGAAACAAAAATACCATTAAAGCATAAACATGCTATAATGAAAGGAGATATATGCACTCAGAACTCACATGAGTCCTCACTTTACATTGATTCCTATGAAAAGTGTATTTCTGAATTGACTGTATGCATTTCTTCCACAAACACCATTTTTCTGTTTAAAAATGCCATTACCAGGAGGACACATAGCACAGAAGTTAAATATGTTTACAGGTACATTTCTATCCACCACATTCTTCCTTCTCTCACCATATAAAGACAAGGTTATAATGGTTTCCTAGAGTCTCTGGAAGGGAAAAAGGGAATCTGGAAGGAGGTGGGAAGGTAAAAAGCTGGAGAAAATGCCTCCCTCCCAACAGCAGCTATAAATAGCTTTCAGCCAAAAAGTCTCCCCTAAGAGCACAACACACCCCCTAGGCTGCCAGAGGCTGGAACCCAGCACTTCGAGGGATAAGCCTGTTTCTTAGGTGAGGTTTTTGTTTGTTTGTTTGTTTAATTTGAAACCATGGTCTGCCATCCATGAGCAGTTCATGACAGAATTAAGTGGGCTGTGACCAGCATTTTTAAAAAAGGAAAGAGATAGGATAAAACTACTGAATTTCACAGTAGAGCACACAGTAGGAGTATCATTTTCTGTTTCACCCTCCTTTTGGGTGGCAACATAAATGTGCTTTTACTGTGGATTGAGAATCACTGCTGCGGACAGACACACTGCACTGGCCACTGCTGAGGAGGACAGGTTCCCTGAGCATCCCTCCCCTACAGGCCGTCTTGGCACCCAGGAGACTTATTAATCAACTGTAACTGCTGACCAACTTAAAAGAACCTGCTGACCTTGAGGAGAGTATCTCAAGGCAAGATGACAAATTTTCATGGGTCCAAGTAAAACAATACTTCACTCTATTGCTTCTTTCCTCTGAGTAATAAATACTAGACACTACTGCTTCCATAGTATGTTCTGAGATTACTTCCAGAACTCGTGCAGATTTTCGACATTAAAAATCTTCAACCAAAATAACTGAAATGCATACAAATATGAATTGCATTCCCTGGATCCCTTCTAATGTCTACATTTCTTTTTTTTTTTTTTTTTTTTTTTTTTTTTTNTTTTATTTCTAGGAGAGAGAGAGAGAGAGACAGTGTGATCAGGGGAGGGTCAGAGAGAGAGGGAGTCACAGACTGAAACAGGCTCCAGGCTCTGAGCTGGCAGTCAGCACAGAGCCCGACGCAGGGCTCGAACCCACGAACCGCGAGCTCATGACCTAAGCGAAAGTCGGACGCTTAACCAACTAAGCCACCCAGGCGCCCCAAATGTCTACATTTCTAACAATGGCATTACTATTGTTTAAAGGCAAAATGAGGTATGCCTTTAAATTTCAGCTGGAAGGATATGAGGAAAGAATAAGATGAACCAAGTCACAAATATCCAAAAAATGGAACTTAGCAGGAAGACTGTTGGTAAGTAGATAAGATTCTTATATCCGAACAAGAACCTAAAAGAAAAAACGATAAACATATGGTATTAATAAAAACAAGTATGGTCCATATTTAGTTCTAAATCCCCTTAAATAATAACAATAATAATAATTCCCTTAGGTAACAACAACAATAACAGCTTCCAGCACTGAGTGCTTCCTATGCGCCACTTTCCACATGGTAACATCGGGATGGCTCAGCTAGTTAGGCATCCAACTCCTGATTTCAGCTCAGGCCATGATCTCAAGGTTCATATCAAGCCCCACATTGGGCTGCGCTGGCAGCACAGAGCTTCCTTGGGATTCTCTCTCTCACTCTCTCTCTCTCTCTGGCCCTCCCCCACTAAAGCTCTTTCTCTCTCTCTCAAAATAAACAAACATTTTAATATTAAAAAAAATAAGAGTTTGCCACCATCTCAACCCCATTTTACACATGAGAAAAGTAAAGCACTCAAGCAATGCATGTTCCAGTTCTTATAGCTAACTTCTATGTTATTTCATTCCCAGTAACTTTCTATTTGCAATGAATCTTTATTTCTATTGAAAAATATCACAGTTGTAGTTCTCTTTTTGCCATATCATATTTTCAAATATTCCAAAATGCAAAAATTTTAAATACTTGGGAGATTCACCTTCACACTGAACAAGCTTTCTTCTGCAGGCGAGCAGTGTATTTTTAAACCGTAACAGATGCACACAACCTTACGCACTTTTACCCCACAATCAGCTTGAGAAGCAGACAGTCAACATAAAAAGAAGAAATAAAGGCTGAAAGTGGCCATAGTCCTCAAACGCTAACCCTCTTGCTTGGGTAACAAGCAACGTGGAAGTCTACACGGAACTTACTCAAATGTTAATATTATAGTTTCAAAAGAAAAAAAAATCTTTCATGTTAAATATTCAATATAGTAAATCCATGCATGAATATGGTTTACCTGGATCTATGTTAAGATTTATGCCAGGAAAACATAATGGTTGATGATGGCTAAGAAAAGGATTTTTTAAAAAGCTATCAAGATCAGAAGTATAATTATGATAAAATAGTTGAGAAAAACTAAAGGTTCCAAACCTCAGGCACATAATATGTGACCAGAACAGGCCAAACAGAGCCCATGTAATGTCCACAGCATGACCTGAGATTTTGCAGCACAGACAGATGTGTCTGGCTTAATTAAGCAGTGCAGTCAACAACCTAACTTGTAAGTGTCTGTGGACCACGATCTGTGGACTTCAAACAGCCATCACACAGCAGCCTGGGTCAATACGCAACTGCCCCTGGAGCCTAAAGGATAGTAGAAGTTTGCAGCTGCCTATATCCTTGAGACCAGGTCTCTACAGAAGAGTATGAGAGAAACAAGAGCAGTATGGATAAAGGTGCCATATGGATTTGTCTCCCATTTGGTTTGTGTCCATATGCCAAGTCTAGCGTATAAAGCCCTCAACTCAATGTCAGCAAAAATAAGGTTCCTATAAACTTTTGTATGATGTTTGTTTCTACTAAAACGAAAAAAATGTCAAATGCTCCTATCCTAGGTGAGAAGATACGGTCAGCTCTTGCTTTCTCTCTGAAAGAGAAAAAAACAAAAGCCCCAAAGTGATCATTGCGATTTCTGGTGATTTGGCTTAAAATGTGACAACCAAGTCACAATCTACATAGTGGAAAACGAATAAATAACTCTAAGTTACAAGTTTTCTGTATAGCAGACAACTTTGGGCATTTTGTTATTTTTCAGAATTGTGTGTTTTGACTTTACTTTTAAAATCTAATTCATTTCCAACCAAGAGGTAAGATTCCTCTAGTATTTTGTTTTTCCTTATTACTCAAGCAGCTCATGCTTATTCCAGAAAATGCTGGCAAACAAAAAAAAAGATCTCTCTTCAACATCACACCCTGAAGAGAGATCTTTTTAGATCCTTTTCTATGGATCATCATCACACATTACATTTTTCTTTCATTCAACAAATGAAAATGCTGAAAAGAGAAACGTTTCCTGCTTGCATGGGCCTTAATGCTCCAGGAAACGGTGAGTAAGTGCTACAAACAAAATCAAACAGGGTGATGCAGAGAGTTATTCAGGGATGGCCTCAGGAAGTGACACTGGACCTGAGGCCTGAACGGCTGTGTCCTCAGCTCTAAAATAATATGGTATGAGAATGCTTCAGACAAAGACCTAAGCAAGAATCAAAGCCCTGGGGTGGCATGAGTGTGTCCATGTGTTTTAGAAACGGAAAGAGGGCAGAAGAACAGAGAAGGGAAGGGAAGAAAGAGATGAAGTCCAAAGGGAGAGATCGAATCACATAACACCTCACCGGCAAGGAGTTTGGATTTTATTTTGAACACCCAGAAAAGTCACTGGAAGGTGTAAGCAGAACAAAAGGAAAGAAACTGATTATTTGCCTTTTAAAAAGACCACCCTGACTGCTAAGTGGGGATGAACTATAAATTAGGGATAAGAGCTGACCAACTGGAGAAAGAACAGGAAGGACTTGGTGGTGAGCTGGATGTGAGGAGGGAAGAATTGAAGACAACAGCAATCCAAGGGTGACATTCATTATTCACATGGGGAACTGGATGCCCTTTTACTGAAAAAGGGAAGATGAGATTGGGGTGTGGCATGACTGTTGAGTACTGCGTGTCAGCCATGGTTCTAACCACTGTGTACGTATTAACCAGAAAGCAGGCATTGCCACTATTATTATCCTCATTTTATAGACGAAAAAGTGACGCACAGAGAGGTAAAGCAACTTGTTATAGGTCAGACTGCTGTGTGGTAAAGCCTGACTTGAATACAGGTAACTTGACCCTTAACCATGACTAAATACAATCAAGTATAATACTTTCCTAAAATCAGAGCCATCCCACAGTTGCTATTTTATAATTTTCCATCATTCAACTAGGGTGTTTCAACCAAAAAACCATAAAAGCAAAAATTATGAGCTTAAAATGAATTTAGATCAAGGAAAAAACATGAGTGCTAAAAAATGGGCAAAAATGCTTCATTCAAGATGCAAAACAGTTAGAAAAATCTTCTCATTACTTACCAAAATCAATAACCCAAAAAGGGAGCTCGGGTCTTTATTTCCTACCGGTTGCCAATTCAATCAAATTACTGGGTTGACCAAATTGCTTTTAGCCAAATCATACGCTACCAAAGCCCTTCCCCCACCCCCACCACCCCTGAAGACATTTCAATGTGGTAAGTAACTAACATTCAAAGCTCAGTAAAAACTGTGATTTCAGCTAATCAACAGCAGAAATAAGCAATCACATGGAATGCAATAACCAGCCTTGCAAAGACTAATATACACACCTTGGAAGCAAAGATGTCAGAAAAAACAATGTTATTAGAAGACATCCTTTTAAAAGCCAAGAATCTGAATTGAAGTCCAGTATGTATCCGACAGCCCACATGGTAATCACAGAAAGCATCAGCAGCAGGAAGAGCTATTAAGAGATTCAGAATTTTAGAACCTTATGGATTTTACCTCCTAAGTATCTAATAATGATTAGTACCACAGAAGAACTACTTCCTGAATATGTAACCATTAATACAACAGCAGAACACAGTTTTTCTTCAGAATTGCTGATTGACAGATTTGAAGTCTGAGAAAATTACCAATCTTGGAAACAATCCTTTAAAAATCTTAGCTTTTATAAAACAGTGCCTAAACATGTTTTCTTTTGCTTTCTTCTCCTCCAATAAATGGTGGTCTTTTAGAGAAGTGCTCATGAGAGCTGACATCCTCAAAAATAATGTCTTTTAAACAGTACTGTAAGTCAGAAAGCATAAAGCAAAACAAAGGGGCCACACAAAAATCAGGACAGCCAAGGCTCAATGTGGAGAGTGCAGGAGTTCCAGCCTGGACACCAGATGGTGCCATCCCCTCATAAAGGTCAGAGGGTACAAGCTGGCAGAAAAGATAATAGTTTGAGGCATGTGGAATTTCAGACACCTATGCGGAGGTAGCCAGGAGGCCATCAGAAAAGCAGGTCTACAACCCAGGAGTAAACTCTGTATTCATCAGTATATAGCCTGGAATGCCATGAGCCCATAACATCCCAAGGACTGTGTGCAGGTAGAAAGCGGCAGAATCTTAACCAAAACAAACACTGAAGGGGAGAAAAGCTAAGTTGTCAAAGGTAACAAAGAAAGTGCGACTGGTGTGACCACAAAGGCAGGATGAGAACACAGGAGAAAGGTCCCAGGACAGCCAAGGAAGGTTCAAGTTTCAAGAAACGAGTCATTCTCAGTTGTCAAATATCACACGGAGGCCAGAGATTGAAACACACCCTCAGGATGCTATTCATTCAGGTTTATGCCGGCAAAGAGAAAAGAATGGAAGGTCTATGAACCGACAGGGTGACCGCCTGCACTGAAGCCAGGCACCATGTTTCTGCAGAGCACTCCCTTAACTGCAATATACATGACCTTGGTAAGGCTTTTGCAACAACAAAGGGAGGAAATAAATACATTCTGTCCTATTTCCTTCTATCTTGACTCTCCTAAGTATTCTGAGGATGAATACTTGCAAATGCTATCAAATCCTTGAAGTCCTAAATCTACGGGTGCCTGGGAGGCTCAGTCACTTAAGTGTCTGACTCTTGGTTTCAACTCAGGTCATGATCTCACAGTTAATGAGTTTGAAAGCCCGGTGTCAGGCTCTATGCTGACAGTGCAGAGTCTGCTTGGAATTCTCTCTCTCCTCCTCTCTCTATGTACCCTCCCACCCCAGCTCATGCTGTCTCTGTCTCTCTCAAAATAAATAAATAAACTTTAAATAAATAAATAAATCCTAAATTTAATTTGCATGGTAATCAAATTTAGATTTTTTTTTAGAGGTAGTAAACTTGGAATCTATGAGCAACATAATCTCAGAACAGAAATAAGAATTAAATATGGATCTCAAATGTTTTTATCTCTTTTTTTTTTAAATTTGAGAGAGAGAGAGAGAGAGAGAAAGCAAGCACACAAACGGGGGGTGGGGGGGTCAGGGCAAAGGGAGAGAGAGAATCCCAAGCAGGCTCCATGCCCAACGCAGGGCTTGATCCCATGACCCTAGGATCATGACCTGAGCTGAAATCAAGAGTTGGACGATCAACCAACTAAGCTATCCAGGCACACCTGGATCTCAAATTGTAATCCCAGATATAACACTCATAAATGAGCCACACCATTTACTCACTGAATAAATATTGCACTGTATACTATATGCTGGGCACTGTTCTAGGCACTTGAGACACATCATGAATTTAAGGTCTTTCTCTCATGGAGCTAAGATTCTAACAGAAGATGACAGCCAATGCATTCAGTGATTTAACAGCATATAAACAGCTGGATCACACAGGGCCTCGTAAGTTGCTGAAAGGACTCGGGGTTTTATTCTAGGAGAAAGGGGGCCACATCACAGGATTCTGAGATGAATGACAGGATCTGACCTACATTTTAAAAGATTATCAGGGGGCACCTGAATGGCTTAGTCAGTTGAGCATCCAACTTCAGGTCAGGCTATGATCTCTCAGTTCATGAGTTCAAGCCCCACATCAGGGTCTCTGCTGTCCGCACAGAGCCCACTTCAGATCCTCTGTCTCCCTCTCTCTCTCTGGCCTTTCCCCTGCCTCAAAAATAAGTTTAAAAAAAAAAAGACTCACCTGGCTGCCCAACTGAGAATGGACTAGAAGTGAGTGGGAACAAGGGGACGCCAGACAACTGCTGCGTGAAAGATAATGGCAACTGGACCAAAATGCCGTTGGTGGAACAGACACAAGAGGTCAGATTCTGGATACATACTGAGGGCAAAATTAGCCAGTATGTTTTCCCAACGGACTGGATACATGGTATGACAGAGAAAAGACAAAAATGGCTGAACACGGGAGTTGCCACCTACTGAGAAGGGGAAAGGCTGTGGGTGGAGTCGTTGGGGCAGGGTGGGAAATCGGTCAGGAGTTCAGTTGTGGATACACTATGCTGGAGATACCTATTAGGCATTGAACTGGATAAGTCAAGTAGGTAATTTGATATAGGAGTCTGAAAAGATCTGGACTAGAGATAATTGTGGGAGCTGTCAACACATACATGGCATTTATAGTCACAGAAGTGCATGAAATCACCAAGGGATTGAATGGATAAACAAAGGTGTCCAAGAGCACAATCATGGGGCACCCCACCATCACGGGGTAGGGGAAGCAGAGGGGCTGGCAAAGGATACAGAGGAGTAACAATCATTTCTTCCTCTCTCCCTCTACATGCCTGAATGCAAAATAGGTGCCGTATTCGTAATGAGCTTCTGCACAGAAATCTGGGGTCTCTGAACTTAGCATCACTCTGAGAGTACAGTAATTACTAATCATCATTAGAAAAAAGGATGCCATCTTTCATATCTGAAAACATGAAACACAGAATCAATACCCCACTTTAACAATTTGAATTATGACTAATATGACACTAATAGGGCTAGATTTCTGTGAGAACAAGCTGAACTCCTGACTCGCCCTACCAGTTAACTGTTCGCTTCAGGAGAACATCACTCAGAAGAACTGCCAAGTTAAAGAATAAAATTGGGGTTCATCTCTTGAAATTCTAGGTGTTTTCATTTTGTGAAGTCTGCAACACTTATATCTAAAGTCTGACTCCTCATGATTCTAACCCAATGCTGAACGTTACTGTTTTCCTCTTGAAAAAGATTTTCAGTAAAAGCAAATTTTCCTCTTGCTTCTCGAAGAATCTTAACCATCTGTTTCAATTCATTTGTTAAATAAATGTGGACGTTTGCTATGATATTCACAAGATAACATGCAGCCTTAGAGCCACCTAGCTGAGGACCAACAGTAAATTGCCAGTGAACGTGCCACACTTCCAATCTGGGCTATGGGGCACATGGGACAGTTGTGACTGGCAGACATAATGCGGCACTAAGCCAACTCCCTGCTTTCGTCTGCTTTCCTCCCTGTTTTGCCTTAAAAACAGAAACACAAATGAATAAAAACAGTTCTTACAGCCCACAGAGCAGGACCCATTCGAAAATACCTCGCATTTCTGCAGCCACCTCCAAAGTCTGAACTTTTTGTTAGCTCTCATTTTGGCTTCTGTTTCTAGCATGTGAATAATGAGCTGATTTTTGTTTTGGAAAGCCAGATCAAGAGGTGTTTCACCCTTAAAAAAGAGAGAGAGAGAGAGAGAGAGAAAGTTCAATTATATTTTCGGTAGAGTATGAGTGCTAAACATTGTACAAGACATCAGCAGAATCAGAGACTCAGTGTCTTCATTCTGGAAGTAGTAACTTACTGTTGCTGGTTATTTACCTTGTGGTAATTGAAAATACACACGTAGCTTATGTTTACATCGATGTTCTAATTTTCTAACTGAAGATATAATAAACTAAGGGAGATAAATACCTGGTCATACCTTAACATTTCGGATGTCCAGGCTAGAACCGGCTTCCAGAAGTTTATCTACAGCATTAATGTTTCCTGCTGCAACTGCCCAGTGGAGTGGAGTGTTTTGGTGTATTTTATCAACCGCACTGAGAGAAGGATTAAACTTTAAAAGAAATCCAGTCGGCTCTGGCCTGTCTCAAGACAATAAAATACCAAGGAGCATTAGAGAGATGAATGATCTTAAAAGGTAAATACAAATAATGAATCTTTTAAGCTAATATATAAATCGACCACTCAGTGAAGAATTTTGAAAACTGAGAAACTTCCTTGTGCAGAGTTCTATTCCAGGGGCTGATAGGCGAGCTGCACCTACACAAAAGACATGTTACGTGACAGTCGGCGATACAAATACTATAATTTCAACACCACTACATTGGAATAACTGCTTTTGTTTTTCAAACTTTTACTTTCATGCTGTTATTGTATTGCTTAACATTTTTTTAAATTGTGAATTTAACTTGGGCCAATGCTATGTTATTTACCTAATTAAACAAATATTATGTTTGAGGAGATAAACCAAAGTTGACTCTCCATGCTTCCTTTAACTGATTATTAAATAAAGCAGGCATAAATAATGTCCTAAAATATTTATTTATCTTAGAAACCTAGGGACTAAAAGGCAGAATTCAACAAAATATTTTTATTTTGCCATTAATACCTTCCCTTCCTTCAGGACTACTCAAAAGATTCTTTGAATAAAGCAGTTTTCTACTTTACTTATTCTATCAAATCTTTAAACACTATTATCTGACTTCAGAGCTGTCAGCGAAAAAGACAAAATGCTTTAACAAAATTCAACCCTCAGCTCCAGCACTCCATGAACAAACAGGAAATGGCATTGCTACAGTTGTGCCTTTATTAATTTGTGTTGTACTTAATTTCTGATTCTACTTTTACTTAGGACTTGTAGCCACTGTTTTAAAAATGCAAACTGAGAAATATGTCATGTTAACAAGAATATGCTATGGAATCTCTACCTGTTCTATAAGGAAATTTTTTCCTTATTAGCAGTTTTCAAATTGTTCCCCAAAGCTATGAGAAAATCAAAAATTTATTTCAGTGGTGTTTTTTTAACCACAACTACATTAAACGTTCAAATCACAGTCACAGGGTGGAAAATCTTAACTTTCTTCTTCAGGATGTAGTATATGCACAAAAAAGAAATTGTCAGAACCCAGAATCAGAATAAGGCAATTCAGTTAAACTTACTTACCCAAGAACTTTGTGAGCTGATAACATGAGAGGTGTCTGCCCGTTCAGATCTGTCATATTCACACTCTGTTCAAAAAAGACGAGTCAATCAGCCTAACTGTAAACACAGTCAAACTCTCTCTCTTCTCTTAATAGAAATATCTCTTTAATACATTCAACATTACCATTGAGTTTACAAGAAGGGTTCAAATATCATTTGAACAAAACAGTGTTCTGCTTCTCATCCAAAGGGTAAAAATCCATTGATTTCTATAAAATACTCTTAAAGGAAAAATCTGAATATATGGTTTAAAGTGCTGTCTGATGTGAATGGAAGAAAGCTAAGGGAAAGAGGAAAATGCTGATAATCACCATCAGATACAAGAGACTGTAGAGGCCTTAGGAGTCATCTAGTTTAGACCTTAACAGACACAGTAATGCAAATTAGCATGTCTTACAAAAAGCCACCCAGTCTCCATGTAAACACAGCAACAGTGAAATCTCTATCTTTTCTGAGGCAACTCACTGTAATTTTGGACTTATGTTTCAAAGACTAAAACATGAAAAATTATTTTCTGTTTTCTATAATGTAGAGTGAAAAACAGGAAACCATATCTCCATGAGGTTATGCTCCTTTTAATAAAATGGGTCTGGGTTTGAGATGCACAATAATGGTTCCAACCAAGTCAAAGAAAGAGTTTCAGTTACTGAAGTGTCTTTTGGGCCTTGGAGGAATACGACTTGGGAAAGAGCCCAAACAGAAGCAAACAGGGCTCCTCCTCATACATCTTCCCAAACTGAGAGCCAGGAGGTTATAATTATTCTACTTCAGTTGGCTAAGTCTGAGAGAAAGTGCTTATTTAAAAAGAACACAATCATTCCAACAGCATTTGTGCAAACGTGTTTCCACGCCTGTTACAGGCGAGTCTCCGAATATAAACCACTCTGCTCCCCAAAAGTATATCCCAGGCAAGTACAGCTGACACGGAAACTCCCACTGCCAATACCCTATAATTTAACCTGTGACATAAATGGATGCCTCTGAAGGCAAGTCATTTTTCATGGAATCACTTTACAGAACAATAAGAAGCACACATTCAAATTGGTCTCCCATTTGGACTCAAATAAAGAAAGCAAATGATGGGTTAATTTAGTGATTTGACTACCATTTTTACATTCAACCAGAAGAAAAATACAGGCTTTTGAAGTCATGTTTTTGAAAAACTCTACAAATTACTGGGATCATAACAAAATCTATTATAAGCTTACAAGTTTCAAAAACATCTATTATATGTTACTGAGCTAAATGACCTGTCCTTTTGGCTCCAACAATGCTGGAAAAGCAGTATTCAGTAGCTAGACTTATTGAGGCTAATATTTGAATATTTGATATCTATAACATATGCTCTGAAATTATGGACAGACTACTACTAACCATTTTCCCAATCTCTTCAGATTCACAGTCGCTGGAGTGTAAGATATGTTTCAAAACATACCTGTCCCTTTGAGATGAGATATGCTATAATAGGCATGTGTTGAAATAATACTGCCAGGTGGATACTGCTGAATCCCTCCCCATCAATGAGGGTGGGGTCTGCTCCATACTGTAGTAATAATATGACCATAGGCAAATGTCCTTGTCTGTAAATAGAGAATAAAAATTACACTGCTTTCTATAGCATGCAGAAAAAGAAAAAAATTCAGGAAGAAACTGATAACCCTAAGCCATGAGAGATTTTGGGGGTGCTTGGGTGGCTCGGTTGGTTAAGTGTCCGACCTTAGCTCAGGTCATGATCTTGTGGTTCGTGGGTTCAAGACCTGCATCCGGCTCTGTGCTGTCAGCTCGGACCCTGGAGCCTGCTTCTGATTCTGTCTGTCTCTGTCTCTGTCTCTCCCTCTGCCCCTCCCCTTCTAGTGCGCGCACGCGCACATACACACACTCACTCTCTCTCTCTCAAAAATAAAGAAATACTAAAAAAAACCTTTAAGACATGAGAGATTTTGATTCAATACAAAGAGTATTTACTAACAGACTATTAAAACAGTGGAGGTTGTCCAAATGTATTTCACTTTAACGCTCCAAACTTAGAGCTATCTGGACAGTCCTTCTTGAATGCAGGTAATACACTTAATAACCTCCAAATCTATTATAAACCATATGTTGCTACAACATATAAATACATGTAATAATAATTATTACACATGACTAATGCTAAAAATTAAAACTTAAAAAATTTTTCATGTTTATTTATTTTTGAGAGAAGACAGAGACAGTGCGAGCAGGGGAGGGGAGAGAGAAAGGGGGAGACACGGAATACAAAGCAGGCTCCCGGCTCCAAGCTGTCAGCACAAAGCACAATGCAGGGCTCGAATTCACAAACTGTGAGATCAGGGCCTGAGTTGAAGTCAGACACTTAACTTAGCCACCCAGGCACCCCTGAAAATGAAAACTTTAAAACCACGTACATTTCAATGTTGTTATTTTAAAAACAAGAAATAATTATGAGCCAGACAGATATGCTGAAGTCTAACATTCGGACTGCAGGTAAGCTATGATAACATCCTTCTTAGGAACTACAGACTTTTACATTTGAATACAGCTCATTTTCCATGTAAAGCATTGTACCTCACTTGCTCAAAAGGGATGAGTTAATTAACCTTAGATTCTTCAAAATTCTTCCTATGGAAAAAAGATTCCACTCCTTTCTTATATAAACAACGACTCATTTTAATTTTGGGTTCATGTCAACCCCACCAACTAGAGACTGGGATTAAAATGATGGATGAAGAGGGGAGCTTGGGTGGCTCAGTGGGTAAGCATCAGACTCTTATTTCAGCTCAGGTCATGATCTTGTGTTTTGTGAGTTCAGACACTGTATGGGGCTCAGAGCTGTCAGCGCCCAGCCTGCTTGGTATTCAATCTCTCTCCCTGCCCCTCCCTTGTGCGCGCTCTCGCTCTCTCTCTGTCTCTCAATAAATAAAACTTTAAAAAGAAATGACAGATGAAGAAATTGTTAAGTATCAACACAAGCACATATTAATTTCAGTTTCAAATGCCAATATATTCCAGAGAAAAGAACTAAGTTTACAGTTCACGGAACTATCACTTTATCCATGTGATCAGCTACAAAAGATACTTATTTTGATTATAAGAAAGTATAATACATATACATATAATACATATACTGAAATAAAACATATTTCAGTTTTAGCATCATAGTGGGACCCTAAATTGAACACAAAAACATTGTCCCAAAACTATATATATAAATATATATGTATATATATTTTATGAAAGGGAAAAAAGGGATAGAAAGCCTTTCTTATGGTCTATAACAGCAGTTTTCCAATGTGGTAGTTACTAGCCACATGTGGCTATTTAAATTCAAACTCATTAAAATTAAATAAAATTAAAAATTTATTTCCTTAGTTGCATTAGCCACATTTCACATTTCACATGTGGCTAGTAGCCACAATATTGGATAGCACAAAATAGAACATTGCCATCATTGTAGAAAATTCTGCCAGAAAGTTCTGTCTACAAGATTCAGAAAATGAACTTTAAGTCATTCTGACTCTGAATAGCAATTTCAGTGCTCAAAGGAATCTTTACCTGATGGCCCAGTGAAGAGGAGTCGAATTTAAATCTCCACCCAACTGATCTACTACAGCACCTTTTGAAATATAAAACCTATTAAAAGCAGACATAAATGAAAATAAGATTGAAAGCTTAAAATTCATACTGAGAAAGAAAACATTAATTTTTCTTAGTTATAAATATACAACAGAAATTATAATAATAACCGTCCCTAAAAACACTCAGACCTACAGAAGTCTGAGATTCACACAATGGCATCAAACAGATCCCTGGGGAAATATTCTTAGCATACCAGTAATTACTCCTGGTGTCATGAGCTTTCCATCATAACTTACATACCAAACACATGATAACTACTCTCCATATATTCTAATTATCCAGCACTCTTAAAATGGTTTCTTTCAAAACACTTAGGATCACACAGATATTCTACTTAACCTGCAAGAAGAAAGGTAGAATTATGTCACTGTTAACAGTTGCGAATTAGAATTACTATGTGGGAATGAATTCTAAAAGTAAGTAGTAAAAACTTAATTCAAAATCCTTTTAGAAAAGTTAGACATTCTGAGTATTCGGCTTCCTGTTGCAGGGTCACAGATGTGATATACTGTATCAAGTGAACTTATAAGATAAAGAGACTCCTCTGCTGTGGTTAATAGGAAGTGGTCTCATTATGCTAAAGTTGTACTTCATATATCATATTATTTAAATAATATACTAGTTTATTTCCACACAAAAGGTGTTTGCCGGGAATAAAGTGTGGGGTTTTTTAAAGTATATTTTAAACTTCAGTACATTTTTATTTTCTTAAATCCCAAGGGTTTTAAATATAAATAATACAAAATGAATACACATTCATAAACATACATATAATTTACATGTTACGGTATAAAACAAGCAAACAAACAAAAACAATAGGGCAGTAGTGCTTTATGAAGGGGAAATATTTTATGTAATCCAATACATGTCTATTTAAAAATGTATTCCATATTTAATCTAAAAAATAGTTAATAAATCATTCTCCTACTGATTTATTCCTCCTGGGATTTTTACAAAGTAAAATAGTTCCATGTTTTTTCTAAACTAGATGAAACTTTCTGTTCTATCCTGAGACGGTTTGCCTTTTCAAAAAATGTTCAGGGCACCTGGCTGGCTCAGTCAGTAAAGCATGCAACTCTTGATCTTGGGATTTTGAGTTCAAGGCCCACGTTGGGCCTAGAGGTTACTTAAAAAAGAAAAAACACAAACAAACAAAAGTATTCAATTTCATTGCCTGAACTTTATCTTTACAATGGTTTCCCATGGCTTTATCTTTAATTTTCCTTTTTGGGCCAGTGAGAGTCCTGAGATAGCTGACCAATAAGGCCCTTTTCAACACTGTAATAACTGATGTGTACAGCACAAAATTTCAGGTATTCATTTACAATAAAAGAGTGCAGACGGTACACCATTCATACTTGTACTGAAAGGAAAAGACATATTAAAAGGTCTAGAATAGAAAATACACACTTAATAACACATGCATAGCCCCTCTTACTTTACAAGATCCAGCCTGTTGTTAATAGCAGCCCAGTGAAGAAGCGACACATTTTCTTTGTCTGGTTGCCTGACATCATATCCTGCTTCTACCAACTCTTTACAACGTTCAAAAATCCCATACCTGAAATAAGAAAAACAAAGGCAGAATTGATACCATTAAAGTAATTTCAAATACCAAAATGTATTCCTTTTACCATGCCTTTATCTAATCTTTCAGCCAACACAGATACAATAATTAAGGATAAACACAAAGTGGACATATTGTTAAGCCAAACAATAAAAGTGAACTTTACTTACTAACTCATTAGATGGATCCATGTGGAGCTGAACTTGATTTTCTTAACTAAACTTCAACATTCACATTTGTCCTCCCTTCAATAAATTTCATTTTATCATTTCCTATATGCCAGGAATGTATGATGCTCATCCCTGGGTATAATCTTATCCCTGAATAAGGGAGAGAGACTAACAGCAAACTTGGAATGGGATAAATTCAACAATAAGATGTGGACATAATTATAGCAAAGAAAGGAATGATTAGCCCTTCCTGAAGGAGATGAAGCATGATATATGAATTGTTTTATAGGTTGAAGGAAGGGTATTTTAGGAAGAGAAAATAGCATGCACACAAACCAGAGACGTGAAAGTGCCTGGGTGTTCAGAGAAATATAAGCAATTTAGAACATCAGAAACATAAAGCATTAAAAAAGGGAATGACATGAGATGAGGCTGGAAGAGACAGGCAAAGGCCACATGGGCCTTCAGTACCATGTTATGCAGTTTAAGACGTCATAGTTTAAAGGGAAGCCACTGAAGATTTTAAAGAGAAAAGCATACACACTTTGAGTTTTAAGAAAGATCCCATATGTGGTGGTATGGAGGCTAGGTGACTTGTACATAAAAATACGGAGAGGTAATGAGAACCTAAACTAAGAGAGGCAATAAGAATGAAAAAGGAGGAATGGACTTGAGGGATATTTAGGAGGGTTATTTAAATAACTATCAGAATAAGAAGTATCTCTTTTTAATACTATAAAAATTTTTTAAATCATTTGTTAGCTTTGTTTCTTTCTGATAGAAACTACTAAGTCCCCAACAGATCAGTTAGCACTTTCTTTGACATTTATTTCTTTTTTTTAATGTGTTTTTTTTTTAAGTTTATTTGAGAGAGAGAGAGAGCACACATGCTCACACGTGCATGCGTGCGCGAGCTGGAGAGGAGCAGACAGGAAGGGAGAGACAGAGAATCCCAAGCAGGCTCCATACTGTCAGCACAGAGCCCAACATGGGGCTCGAAGCCACAAACCGTGAGATTATGATTGAGCCAGAATCAAGTCAGATGCTTAACTGACTGAGTCACCCAGGCGCCCCGAGACTTATTTCTATTTAGAGGGAGCCAAATGTTTCAATAGGCCCTCAAGGATGAAAATCACAATGTCAAACTAAATAATGTATACCTCACGAAAATGCATGTGCTTATCAGGCTGTCTTTATGGCACTTTTTAAAAGAGAGAGATACTTTCTGACAAAGCTAAGTGAAAATAGTAATAAGAGAGTGAACTGTTGATAAAGATACTTACATTTATATTCTCCATGTTTTAAATGTCAGCTTTAACATTTTACTGAAAAAGAAATACTCCCTTTATGTGAGAAATATAGTAAGAAGACACACTAATTAAGATTTTGGTGATTTACAGAACATACGTATCCTAGCTCTCTCTTGTCCTTTCCAAATACTACCTAATGATAATCCCACAACCACTTAAGGAGGTCCAATGACCTCAGGGAAATTTTAGGAAAGATGTAAACTGTGAGTTTTTACTGGAATTCCCTGTGAACATAGCCTAATTTCTTACATTTATCATAACAGAGCTCTACTGGCAGCAGAGAAACATTTAAATGCTTCTGTGCTAATTAAAGCAAATATTTACCTTAAGACTCTCACCTTCATATAAATATAATAATATAAATAATATTAAATAATACTCGCCTAAAGGAGCAATTCCAAGGGTTTCTTGAGTTCATATAAATTAGTAATTAGAATACTCAAATAATTGTTGATTACTTATTTTATTTTTTAACATTTATTTATTTTTGAGAGACAGAGCACAAGCAGGGGGAGGTGCAGAGAGAAAGGGAGACACAGAATCCGAAGCAGGCTCCAAGCTCTGAGCTGTAGCACAGAACCCAATGCAGGGCTCAAACTCACGAACTTCAAGATCATGACCTGAGCCAAAGTCAGACAATTAACCAACTGAGGCATCCAGGCACCCCAAGTTGATTATTTTTTAACATAATTAATAGACTAGTTTTTGTTAAGGCCTAACTGGCTAATTAGTCACCAAACATCTTTGCTTTTGACAGAAATTATATCAAGTTCATGTGGCAACATTAGTTTCCTTACATGCTGATTAGAAGCTCTGATGGGCAGATTTATATTTGATTATTAAGAAAATGACTACTAATTAATGTAGTCTAAAAGATAAAATATTTCAAAACATGTTCAATGGCAAGAGGTGGGGTGGATGTTAATAATCAGTGAAATCCATGAGGGGGGAAAATGTTAGAAATGATTTCATGCAAATACCCACATACGGAGATCTTAAGGGGAAACTTTCAAAACATACTTTCATTTACAGTGCAAGCAAATAACCCACTATATGTTTTAAGTGGTCAGAAAACCTATTTCTACGTTACTGACATTTTTCCTGGGCACCCTGTACAATGGGCACATAGAAAGTATTTGAGGGGTGCCTCAGTGGCTCAGTCGGTTAAGCATCCAACTCTTGATTTCAGCTCAGGTCATGATCTCCAACTTTATGAGATTGAGACCCACATCAGGGTCTGTGCTGACAGCGTGGAGACTGCTTAGAATTCTCTCCACCCCTGCCACCTCTCCCCCTACTGTGCTCTCTCTCTCTCTTTCTCTGAAAATAAACAAACAACAACAACAAAAAAGTACTTGATAAATAATTGTTTAAAATGTCCATAAGTGTGTGAGCTGATATTTTTCTATCCCATTGATCTATTTAGGTCATAGTACATTTTTAAAAACTCAGATTTGTGTTTCAAACTCAGAGTCTAGATTTAGTGTCATTTATAATTATTAATTCACTCAACTCAGCACCTAATACAAGATAAGAAGTATGCAGAAGCACTGGGGCGATGAGGATGAAAACGACACGCTTTTGCTAATAAGCTGCTTATGATCTAATGGCAGAGACTGGTAATAAACTGCTAAACTGCACTGTATGAAGCGCTCTGACATTGACAGGACAAACATACCAGTCGCTAGAGTGTGAGGTGAGGAAGGAATACACTGGGGTGCCATAAACTGCACAAATATTATCACGATTCACCGCAACACAGGATAGGGTGAAGCACTGGGGAGACTTACTGGGTAGCTTTTACAATGTCACAGTTACGAGAGTCCTCTATAAGAGGAAGGGCTTCTCTCGCCTTGGCAAGGTCTTTGCTTTCATATGCACACACTCCATGTCGACCAAATCCTGGAGGGTGGGGGCCATGGCTGTGATTCCTGCACTGGAACATAAGAGTAATTTGACAAAGCACAGGGGGAGAATTAATGTCACGTTCAATTACATACGAAACCATCTGCTACCATCAACATGATCTATATTATCAAATTATAGAGTTTCTTTGAGTCTTACAGGTATAGCTTAGGGAAGATTTTCATCTTAATTCTATTCACTGAGATGAGTTATCAGAAAATTCCCAATTATATGTTTTGTCATTAAATAAAAGTCATCTCTAAGGGCACCAGCGGACCTTCTTACCTGTAGTAGGTGGAGGGTTACAGCTATTGACACATAGGAAGGTCGCCAGCTCTCTGCTTAGGGAGTTGTGGCAGCCACGCCCTAAGGATACACCCTCATCTCCCAATAAAACAAGTTCTTGAATAGGTATTAACTGGGGTCTTGGGGGAAGAGGAGAAAGTATTTTTTTAAATCTTTGACTAAATAATACCTCAAAATCTTCCAAGTTTGGTGAAACCATAAACCCACAACTCTAAAAGCTCAACAAACCCAAGTAGGATAAACCTCAAAACTGTACACAAAGGTATATTATAATCAAATCACCAAAAACCAATGTCAAGGAGATAATCTTAAGAGCAGCCTAAGGAAAAAGACACATTGTGTTCAAAAAAATCAAAAACACAAATGAATTCAGACCTCTTATCAGTAAGAGCAAGCCAAAACGCAAACACAACAGTTTTCAAGAGCTGAATGAATTACAAATCTGAAGCAACAGCAAAACTGTTCTTCAAAAATGGGGGTGAAATACATACTTTTTCAGACAAGCAAAAGATGAGAAAATTGCCAGTAAACTTATATTCTAAGAAATGATAAAGGAAGTTCTTCAGGCTTAAACGAAAAAATTCCAGATGGCAATCTGAATCAATACAAAGGAACAGAATGCCAGACTACATGGGTAAATATGTATAATTATGTGGGTAAGCATAACAGATTTTTTCTCATTTTTTAATTTCTTGATGATAGTAGTGAAACGGAAGTATCCTTATAAGTATACTTGTAAAAGATGTTACAATAGTTATAAGAGATACTACAGTAGTATTTATAGGTAGGCAGTGATAACTTAAAGTGTATAATGCTAACTAAAGAGCAACCTTTAAATGAAGAGGTCTAAGTAGTAAGCCAAGAGCAGAGATAAAATAAAATATGTAAAAGCCACGAAATTAATATCTTAAAAAGGCAAGAAAAGTAGAAAAAAATGAATAAAAAACAGAGAAGAAAAAGAAAAATGTACAAGATGATATATTTACACTTAACCACCATATTGATAATCATGTTAAGTGCAAATGGTCTAAAAAACAAAAAGACAGATTGTTAGATTGGATTAAAAAAAAATTTTTAATGTTTATTTATTTATTTCTGAGAGACAACATGAGCAGGGGAGGGTCAGGGAGAGAGGGAGACATAGAATCTGAAACAGGCTCCAGGCTTTGAGCTAGCTGTCAGCACAGAGCCTGACGCGGGGCTCAAACCCACAAACCGTGAGATCATGATCTGAGCCAAAGTCGGATGCCTAACTGACTGAGCCACCCAGGCGACCCCTAGATTAGATTTTAAAATACTACAACTACAAGCTGTCTACAAGAAAACTGCTTTAAATATAAAAATATACATAGGTTAAAAGTAAAACAACAGAAAAAGACATGCTATGCAGAAACATTAAGCATAGGGAATGTAGCAGCTATATTTATATAAGACAAAGTAGACATCAGCACAAGAAATATCAGAGATTAGGAGGGACATTTCATAATACTGAAGAAAGAAGCCAATTCATCAAGAACATAACAATCCCAAATGTCTGTGCACCTATAAAAAACTTTCAAATTCATGAAGCAAAAACTGATGGAACTGAAAAACAAATAGAAATTTTCACAATTACATTTGGATATTTCAATACTTCTTTCAATAACTATGAAGGAGTAAACAGAAAATCCTATTGGATAGAGAAAAGGATAGAGAAGACTTAGCGCTATCCACCAACTTGATCCAATACATTTTCATAAAGCTCCACCCAACAATAGAACAGATTTTTTTTCAAGTGCACATAGAAAACCAAGACAGACAATATATTGAGCCATAAAACATGTCTCAACAAAGTTAATGGACTGAACACATACAGAAATATGTTCTTACTACAATAGAATTAAAATAGAAAACAATAACCAAAGGGTATGTGGAAAATTCTCAAATATTTGGAAACTGAACACCACATTTCTAAATAAACTATAGCTCACAGAAGAAAACAAAGAATAACTGGAAAATATTTTGAACTGAATGGAAAACAAAACAGCAAAACGTGTAGGATGCAGCCTGAGCAGTGTTCAGAGTGAATTTTTAGCTTTAAATGCCAAACAGGCAAAAAGAGTCTAAAATAAATGATTTAAGCTTTCACCTTAAGAATCTAGAGGAAAAAAATTAAATTCAAAGTAGACAGAATGAAGAAAACAGTAAAGGTAGAAGAAATCCACAAAATATGGAAAACAATATAGAAAATCACGCAAAACAAAAACTCATTCTTTCGAAGGAATAAATTTTAAAAAATAATAAACCTCTAGTCAAATGGATCCATAAAAAAGAAGATGTCAGTGACAAATAGGCTTAAAAAGGAGGCATCAATAGAAGATTCTATGAACATTAAAAAGGTAATAAGGCAGGGCTCAGTCAGTTAAGCATTCAACTTCAGCTCAGGTCATGATCTCCTAGTTTGTGAGTTCGAGCCCCACATCCAACTCTGTGCTGACAGCTCAGAGCCTGGAGCCTGCTTCAAATTCTGTGCCCCCCACCCCCGCCCCTTCCCCCACTCACATTCTGTCTCTCTCTCTCTCTTAAAAATAAACATTAAAAAAATTAAAAAGACAATAAGACAATACTGAGAACATCTTTATGTCAATAAATTCAACAACCTACATGGAATGTACAAATACCTCAAAAGACAGAAGTTATCAAAATGGGCTTAAAAAGAAATGAGCAGCACTCTAGCTATTAAAAAAATTGAATTCATAATTTTAAAACTTCCCATTAGGGGTGCCTAGGTGGCTCAGGTGGTTGAGAGCCCAACTCTTGATTCCAACTCAGGTCATGACCCAGAGTCACGGGATCAAGTCCCTCATCTAGCTCAACGCTGAACACAGACCCTGCTTAAGATTCTCTCTCATTCTCTCTGTCTCTCTGTCTCTCTCCTTCTGCCCCTCTTCCCCGCTTGCATGCACAGACGCACATGCTCTCTCTTGCTCCCTAAAAATCAATCAATCAATCTTCCCATTAAAAAAAAAAAACAAAACCCAGGTCCATATCACTTCTAACTGGTGAACTCTATCAAAATACTTAAGGAAGAAATGATACCAACTCCTTCAGAAATGACAGGGAATTCTTCTCAGCTCATTTTTGGAAGCAGCATTACCCTGATACTAAAATCAAGAGACATTATAAGTAAAAAACAAAATAAAATAAAAAAACAAAACAAAAAAATAACTACAGACTCAATACCCTTCATAAGCATAGATGCAAAGACCTTTAAACAAGACATTAGGCAAAGTGTACCCAGTAACACTATGTAAAAAGAGTAATATATATTATGGCCAAGCTTAAACATTTTAAAACAAATCAATGTGACTTACCACATTAAGAGAATAAAGGAAAAAAATACATTCATTTCAGGAGAATAAAGCAGTTGACAAAATTCAACACCCACGCATGATAAAAACTCTTGGATAAAAATTCCTGGCACACTAGGGGAAGAACGGAACTTTCTTAACCTGATAACGAGGTACAGGATAAGAAATCTACAGCTACCACACACTTTGTGGTAAAAGACTGCATGTTTAACTCTAAAGACTGAAAACAAAGCAAGGATGTCCACTATCACCACTTTTTTTTTTTTTTAAGTAGGCTCTACACCCAATACGAGGCTTGAACTCACAACCCCAAGATCAAGAGTTGCTTGCTCCACCAATGGAGCCAGCCAGGCACCCCATTTCTAATCAACACTGTACTGAAGTCCTAGACAGAATAATAAAGGAAAAGAAATAAAATGCATACAGATTAGAAAAGAAACAAGTCCATCTTTATCTGCAGACAACATGATCATGTACATAGGAGATCTAAGGAATCTTTATAAAATTTACAGTAGCATCAAAAATATAAAATACTTAAGACGATTTTATACCATTTCCAGCATTTTCAGTTACATTAAAGGGGGAAGTTCACATCAAATGTCTAGCACACCATTCCCAGCAATTGAAACTGGCTATTTCATCATTCCTTCTTGTTCTTTACCATAAGGTTACCCAGCCTTCACCCACCTTATTCATGAGACCTAGCTCTCTGAACAGCCTTTCACTGTTTACAGACATCCCCCTCCAAAAAAAAACAAAAAACAAAACAAAACAAAAACATTCTGAAAGGATAAATACACATTAAGAACAGAAAAATTGAAGATATTTGAAATAATATGCCTGAGTCAATTCTCCAACAGTTCCAAAAAAGGCTTAATTGAGAAATGATAGTTTTACTGAAATAAGTCTATAACCCCTCAACAGGTTTACTAAAAGAGCAAATAGCCTTTTCTTTTTTTAAGTTAACTTACAATAAATTTGACTTCTTGGTATGTAGTTCTATGAATTCTAACAGATTACATATAGTGTTGTGTAACCACCACCAAAATCAAGATACAATCCAGTTCCAACATCTCAAAAAACTCCACCGGGATATTCCTTTGTTGTCATACCCCACCCCAAATCTCAACTCCTGGCAATTGCCGATATGTTCTTCATCACTAGTTTCATATTTCCCAGAATGTCATATGGAATTATACAGTATATACTCTTCTGAGACTGGCTGCTTTCATTTAACATAATAGTTTTAAGACTCATCCAAGTGGCTTTCTGTTATGAAGAGTTCTTTCCTTGCCGTATAGTATTCAATTATATGAATATATCACAGTTTATCCCTTCAAACAACCCATGTGAGTTGTTTCCAGCTTTTGGCGATTACAAATAGAGCTGCTATAAACATTCACGTACAAAGCTTTTGTATGAACATATCTTTTTGCTTCTCTAAGAGTGAGACTGCTTGGCCATCTGGTAAGTATACGTTAAATTTATAAGAAATCACCAAATTATTTTCCAGATTGGCTATACCACTTTGCATTGCCACTAGAACGTGTGAGAGTGCCAACTGCTCTGTATGCCCACGGGCGCCTGGTGTGATGAGTGTAATAGATCTGTAGCAATACACCATCATGGTCTTAACTTGTGTATCTCTTAATGGCTGAAGCTGAGTATCTTTTCATGTCATCAGTTTGCTTTCTTTGGTGAATTGTCTTTTACCCATTTATTAATTGGGCTGTTTGTTTTCTTGCTGTTAAGTTTCGAGAGTTCTTACATTATACATTCTAGACACAAGTCCTTTGCCAGATAGATTTGCAAATATTTCCTCCCAGTCTGTAGTTTATCTTCCTATTTCTTAAAAGTCTTTTATATAGCAAAAAACTTTGAATTTTGATGAAGTCCTATCTATCAATTTTTTTCTTTTATGTACCATGCTTTTGGTATCACTTCTAAGAACAGCAGTCTTGGGACCACAACTCCTCTGGTCAAAGAGGAAGTCTTCCTCCTACAGAGTTTCAGGTGCTTGTGCTGCCAGGAGACCTCCTTCTTGCTCCTTGAACCTGAACTAGAAGACTCCTCCCAGAGCACTCTGTCTGCACTGAGGCTCATCTCCATGGTTCAAGTTCAAGCATGGAGGGGAACAGGGGGTGAAACCCCAAGGGAAAAATATGTAAATTCACTCCTGGTTCAGTGGTTTTTTTGAATTCTGATCTTTCCCCACAATCTATCTGTTAGAATTTACTTCTCAGAATCCTTAAACGGCTGCTACTTACATTCTGCTCAGTGCATTTGGTGAGATAGGCAGGGCCGAGTGCACTTACTCCGTCTTACCCAGAACCACAGCCACAGTTCTCTTTTCAATAGGTAGGTTCTGCTTTAGCTGGTGAATTCAGCCTCACTACCTGACACTCCTTACACACAAGCATACTCGCACCCAGCTAAAAAATAAACATATAGGTCGTGAGATTAAAACATAAATAAGAATATTACTTCAGGATTCTTTTCATCATATCACAGCAATTATAATTATATCCAATTGGAAGAAGACAAGCTGTGGAGGGAAGAGTGGAACTATGCTCAGAAGTATTAGAGTGTCAGTAAATAGCAGATGTAGGTTAAAATGGACACAGCAGTCAGTCTACTTTTTACATCAACATTAATTTTTTAATTACAAAATGATTCATATTCATTTTTAAAATCTAGCAATATAAAAGGGAGTAAAGGGTAAACAATCTGGACTATTTTCCCTCTAATCTTACAGCACCAGAGAAACTACTACTAGCAGTCGGTATATCCTTCCTCATTATGTATATAGCTAACGCTTGCACAGCTCAGGTTTAAACTACACAGGCCACTTACACACCGATTTTTTATATATATAAATACACCATAGTACTGAGATGTATTTTCTTTTCCTTATGATGTTCTTATTAACATTTTCTTTTCTCTATCTTACTTTATTCTAAGACTACAGTATATAATATATAGAACGTACAAAATATGTGTTAATCAACTATTTATCTTATCAGTAAGGCTTCCGGTCAAGAGCAAGCTATTAGTACTTGAGGTTTTAGGGAGTCAAAAGTTACACATGGATTTTTTTTACTGTGTGGAGGGGTCGGCACCTCTAAACCTAGTGCTATTCAGAGATGCAGACTGACTTCAGCCTTCGCCTCTATAAAGAACTCTACACCCTATACATTTCACAGCATTGATTTCCCAAAGTAGGACTGCTGGGTCAGAAAATATATGTTTAAACATAAATAGATACTAAGCAACTACTTTCCCCATTTCACTCTCTGAACAGCAAGTATGTAAGTGTTCTTTTTTCCCTACAAACCTCCCCAAAACTGAACATTATCAATCACTTTACAATTTCGCCAATCCGATAACTAAAAATAGCATCTTGTTTTTCGTTTGCAAGTCCCTCGTTGCTAATGAATCTGAGTGTGTTTGTTATGCTTATTGGCTTTCCTATTTTCTCTTTTGTGGACTGCCTTTTCGTAGTCTACTGTTCTTCTAGGAGATTGTATATCTTTCCCCATTTATACGTTAGGAAGATTAGCCTTTTGCGTATATAGATTTTTCAACGCAGAAATTTACTCAACCCACAGATACAAATTTGTTGCTTCTCTTAACGCCTTAAGGCATTAAGAACATCAGCTTCATTTTTCACGTAGAAAGTCGAGGAGGATTACACCTCTCAACATAAAGAATATCCACAATTAAGAGCATTTATTTCTTTCAGCAATTAATTACTATGTATTTATGGCATACAAAGCATCATGCTAGGGGCACAGCAGACATGGGTATCTATCGTCCAGGAGTGTAAGCCTAGCAGAGTCTAATAGAGGCAAACAGAGTCAAGTACTAATGGGAGGCAACATGTGATTAAGTGGCAAAAATGGGTGGTAATGACTAAAGAACAGGAGCTACCCTCTGTTCATGTCATCGTTTTTTGCCAAAAATCAGATCAGAGGAAACCTAAAAAATGATTATAGAAAGTCAAAGCCTGGTTTCAAAGTCGTGATCCCCAAAGTCAGGCAAGGCCAGTCAGGCCATTTATGCAGTGACCCACTGGGTGATGGGAGAACGCGTTAAGGCTTCTATTATAATGATTTTTACCTTTTTTTAAAAAAGGGGAAACACAAAAATTCACAAATCCGGTTCTTTAAGATTTACTAATTTTAGCACTGCCAGCCTGTTTTGAATTTTTGTATCAAGCAAGTCACTCTTTTACAGTCTACTTACAAAGTAATCAGGGGGCAGAGTAAAAGTTCTACCACCCAGAGGGGTTGACAGCGGGACCTTCAGCATCCCGCAGTACTATCAGGGTAAGTTCATTTTCAAGTTACTCCTCTGGAAATAAGCAAGTGGCTTAAATTGATTCCTGCAAAGAAGCCATGAAGTACGATAATAGTAACAGCATAAGTACAAGCAAACAAGAAAACAGCAGAGCTGATACTTTTATTCATAGTACCTTCAGTAGCACCTAAAGTAAAACCAAAGCCAATGTGGTCTGATCTAACAAAAAGCCAGCCTCCCTCCAAAAAAAAAAAAAAAAAAAAAAATCTAAATTAATCAAAAGGGCTACTTCGAAACAGGTTCATAATTATTATTTTTAGTTGAAAACCTTACCACAAGTATATATTGAGCTGTCAATCAATGAATATAATTTAGAAACATCTTCCCAAATCTTACAGTAACATGCCTTGTGAGGATACGGATTTGGCAATGGGCTCCTGTTCCCAGCCCTCATGTACATCAAACAGAGGGAAGCTGAACTTTTTAAGTGCCAGCTGACAACGTAACACAGAACTGTCCCATCAATTTGTAAGTTAGAGTGATCAATTCCCAACAAGTGATTAATAAACTGCAGTCAGTACCTGGATGATTTGGACTTTGCGGCGTAAAGTGCAGGCTTTGTGTATCATTCTATTAATCTCACAGTACATAATGTTTTATAAAAATGAAAATTGGGGATTCCGCTTTTCACATTAGGGTAGGGTTTTACTCTGGGGGTACATGCTCAAAACAGTTTTCCTGATAGGAGTGCATCCTCAAAGCAGCTTAGAGATCTCCTTTGCTTTGGATATCACACACCCCCAAAATTTAACAAGAGTTACAGGTGACAAAGGGAATGATCGGCTTTGGGGGAGCTCAAATTTGGAAGCCATCACATAAAAATATTTAAGGAAAACAACCATACATTCCCATCACCAAGACTGAAGCAAGATAATAAATCCTTCCTAGAAATTACTCTCTAGTTATATAAATAACTCCTTCCTAGAAATCACTCTCTAGTTATATATATATTTATATATAAAAAGCTTAAATATTCTCTAATTTCATTTTGACCATGTTGAAAGGTAAACCCCTTGAGAACAAAGCCAAAGTCTAAGATTTCGTATTGATGAATGATAGCGGCTAATCGTCTACCCTATTTTTGACATCAGTTTTTCCATTTGTAAAATGCAAAGAACAGGCCAATATAGCTATAAGGTTCCTTCCACGTCCATCCTGTACGGGTCTAAGAGGAGCTGTTACAACCGTCTTTACTGAAATGTGCACTGACAAAGACTTCACATAAACACCCTTTGCGGCAGTGAAGCTCTACTGCTACGTGGCTACACATCTATGGTGATTTTTACAACAAAGTCCCTAAATTCTTTGATATCTCTCCATCAAGAGGAGAGGGTCTGCGTCCCTCCCTCTCAAGTCTGAGCTCTGGGACTGCCTCACTAATAAAATGCCACAGAAGCGATGCCCCACCAGTTTGCTGGCCCGGAGCTTAGAAACGGGCAGCTTCCTCTCTCTGTCTCTTGAGATACTCATTCTTGGAACCTGGCCACCACGCGGGCAGACGCCCAGGCCCATATAGGTGTTCCTGCTGAAAGTCAACATCAACTGCCCGATATGTGAGTAAAGACACCACCAGATGATACCAACCTCGGCCACTAAGTATCCCACATTATGAGTCTTCCTCGCAGAGGCTCCAGACACAGGGGAACAGAAACAAACCATCTCTGCTATGCCCTGTCCAAATTCCGGACACACAGTGCATGAGCATGGCAAAGGGAGTTTTATACCACTATGTTTTAGGGTGCTTTGTTACACAGCAATAGAAAACTAGAACAATTTTAAGATATAAGGGATCATACATTTTCCACATGGAGATATCGTGAATCATATTATTTTTCTAAATAGTAAATAAGAACTATTAAAGTTACAGTGGGCATTAACTAAAAAGAAACCCAAGATCTAAAAAATCATATTCAAACCCTGAGGATCACTATCCTGCCAGATTATCAAAAAAAATAAAGAGAAAGCTAACAGATAACCATTAAAACTTCCCATGACATTAAGAGAAGTACCAGAGTTGTTTTCAAGTTCATTCACTGGACATTTGTTTACAGAGTACCCACCAGTGCCGGGCACTGTTCTAGAGGCTAGGCACACAGCAGTGAACGTGACAGATAAAAGTCACTGTCCTCACAGAACTTACATTCAGTGGAAGGAAAGAGACAAAGTATGTTAAATGGTATCAAACAGAAATATGAAACAAGAAAGGAGACTAGGGAACGTTGCTGGTAATACTGATGAAGAGGGGTTGCTGCAGTGAGGTGACATTTGCGTCAAAACCTTTAAGTGGTGGTTTTGTCGGTTAAGCGCCCGACTGGGTGGCTCAGGTCATGATCTCACGTTTCGTGGGTTCAAGCCCTGCATCGGGCTCTGCTGTGCTCTCTCTCTCTCAAAATAAATAATAAACTTTAAAAAAATGCAATACTCTTTATTAAAAAGAGAAAAAAGACAAAAAACCTTAAAGTGGTAGGGGAATAAGCCATGTGAGTATAATGAGGAAAGAGTACGCCAGACAGAGTGAAAAGAAAGTACAAAGGTCTTAAAACCCAGAGTGACAGCAGTTGATTAAGCAAGCAAGAAAGTAGTTAAAAAAAAAAAAAAAAAAAGAGCTCAGAGAGGAAACTAGGGGCCAAATGGCATCAGCAAATTCAAGCAAAAACCCAACAACACTGAAACTGGAACCAGTAGAACCAAATCCAACAAGAAGAGGAATGTTTCCCCCGTTTTTTGCTCACTGCTTTATCTCCAGCACCTATACCAGTGCCAGTGCCCGGCACATAGTAGAATGAATGAAGTCCTGGCTCTGTCGCTTAGCAGCTACTTGACTTTTAACAAATGACTCCGATTTTTTGAGCGCCAGTTCTAATCTTTAAAACTAGAGTAACAATCCCTCCCCAGAGGGTCACAGTGATCAAGCATGGGGGAATATTTTGCAAACTGTAGAGTGCCATGTACAGGTGAAATCTGTATTACTGTAAAATTATGATTATGATTATTATTATGGTATTATTAACAACAACAATTATTACTAACAATGACCACTCTACCATGTCCCATTAATTTCAGTCTCTAAATCATTCTTTTCCTCCATCTGTTGTGCAACCGGGGCAGGGCTATCTTCCCTTCAGCACGAGGGAGTGGACTTTAAGCACTTGAAGGCTTTTGTAAATGAGTGGCAATAATTAAGATAGGATAGGTACTCCTCTCAACTTTTCCTTGAGATTCTCTGAGAAATAAAATGAGGCATAGTTTCCAGGTGAAGATTCCACACCGGTTTGTAAAATCCAGTCGGCTTGCAAACTTTTTTCTTTTCTGTCAAAATGCAAGAACGCCTAACACGAGAAGAATAACTTAACACATTTCTCGACATGTTTTATTCTTTCTCTTAAACCTACAGCAGCCTGTTGAAAGGAGGACAGGAAGGAGGAAACATGAGAAACACTCTAAGGATTGGAAAGACATTGTTTTTCTTAGAGGCCAACTAATCCAGTCATCTCAAACTACCTGGATCCCTTTAAGGGCAGAAAATCTACACGTAACTCACTCCAACTGGAGACAGCTTCAGTTTTCTCATCAGTAAAAAGGAGATAATATCATGTTCTTCAAGAAGCTTCAATTCCAGAATAAACTAATGCATATAAAAGCATCTGGTACATGCTAAGCACTCACTAAATGTTGGCAGAATTTGGGTCTTCTTCATTTATTCAACATCAAGTGAACAGCTGAAGTATGGCAGGCAGCACTCTAGGCACTGGGAAAGGGCCGTAAGCAAAATTCTTGTTCTCCTGTAACTTCCCCCACTGGCCCGTTCTGTTCTTTGGAACTACATCTGGCTTTGGGCAGGATCTCCTCCACAACATAGCATCTTTTGAGGTTCTGCGGATCGCTATCAGGCACCTACCTCTCTTTCCACCCACATTTCCCCCAGCCTAAGCTAACAGCCTCAGTTCTTTGAAGGAGTCAGCAAGGATGTGGGAACAAAGGCTAAAACAGGGCTGGGTGGGGCGAAGGCAGGTGCCCAGGCAACTCCACGGAAAAAAAGAGATCAAGAGAACCGCACGGATTCCAGGCCAAGGTCAAGACGGGCTGGTCCAACTCAGGTGTGTCACCTGACACCTCTCCCAGGAACGGCCACACTCCCCTCCCAGTCCCCTGAGGTCGCTGCTGGGCAAGGGGGTACCGGCCCAGTGGGGGCGCCCTGGCCCCACCGTGTAGGCTGGAGAACCGGGAGGGCACTCGCCCGTTTGTCCTCGCCTTTTCTTTCCGGTCGCTTCGGAGAGAATTCCCAGCATCATTCTCGGCGTCTCCATGCTTCCTCCTCCCCGGCCCAGGCCCCTCCGCTCCCGGAGCCTCCTCTTAGGAGCCGCCTCACACCTACGCCCTTCCCTCTCCCCAAGGCAGCCGCCGTTCTCCCGGCCCCAAGAACGCCAGCGTCCGGCCGCACTCACCTGCGAGCCCGGCCCCTCCATGTCGCCACTGGCGGCCGCGACAGGGAAAAGCGGCGGCAGCAGCTGGCGGGCCAGCCCCCTCGAGCCACCTTTACTCCCACTTCCTGCTTGCGGCCCCGCCTCCGCCGCGGCCGCCGTCGTGCCTTGTGCTGCCAATGGCCCTCGGGAGAGCCAATCCCTGCCCTTCCTTAAGTAGGGGGCGGGACTCTTCCGCCGCCGGGTAAGCTAGTGGGGAACCGCGAGTCGAAGGCCCCGCCCCCGTCCCGCCCCCGCCGTGTGCTTCCAGCCCGAGGCCGAGGCTATGCAATGCGCGCCATGGTAGGCGTCCACCTGTCCTTCACGCCTCATCCTGCCCCCCGACGCACGCCCAGGATCAGGCTGTTACTCCAAAGCCGACCCACCATCTACTGAGAGCAAATGCAGACTTGGCTACTCAATAGCTAGATAGCCTTGTGAGAGCGTCTTATTTTACCTCATCTCCTCGTTTGTAAAATGGGGGAAAGTAAGGGTACCTACTTGACAGGTTGTCAGAGGACTAAATGAGAGAAAACTGCAAAGCCCCTTAGCCAATGCCTGACATATAATAAGGAATTAGTAAATGTTAACTATTAAAACATTCGCCACTCTCCACTTTTTGACCTTGAGTAAGTCACTGCCACCATCTGGGCCTCTGAGTTTTTTTCATACAAGACAGAAAATATGTGAGTTTCACTGATCAGACTAGGGAAAGATTGGGCAAGAGCCCTCCACCTCCGACCCCGCATTCTCCACGCCCTTTTGTGGACTGCATTGAAGAAGCTGGCATCTAAACTCTGTTCAGCTTGAAGGACAGCTATGAAGCTAGGATAAGGCTTGACCCCAACCCTTGGGTAGCTCTGCTGGGGCAATGGGGTTCTCTTACCTCAGACCCCAGAAAACACTGGAGTCTTCTAGCCCAGCACTTAACACAGCCTTTGAAATTATTCTTTAATGTGTCTGTTGCCAAACTGAACCAGATTAATGGCTTTACAAGTTAAACTGGAAAGGAACTGAAAATATTATTCTGTAAAAATAGTTTTAATGATAAAATAAGTGTCTAGAAACCCAACAAAGTGATGGGGTTTCCCATAATAAACACTATAACACAATATAATTGTAAAAAAAAACCTTAATCATCATCATTATTATTATTATGCCCCTGCCTATTAGACATACTAGCCCTGAGTTTCCCCAAAGCCCAAACTCTTTGAGCCGTAAACAAATCAGACAAAAATCTTGTTCTCTTGGAATGCTCTCCTGTTATCTCCTGTAATGTCCCCCACTGGCCTGTTCTGTTCTCTGGAACTACGATCTGTCTACATTACAGAGTAATGTCTTTTGAGATTTTGCAGATGGCTATCACATATCTCTCTTTCCATTCACCTTTCCCCAGCCTAGATTAACAACCTCAATTTTTTTGAAGGAGTAAGCAAGGATTTGGTAACAAGAGCTAACACAGGGCCAGATAGGGGCAAAAGTGAATGTCCAGGCACCCATCTCTGAACTCCTAGTGCCCAGCACAGCACGGGGATGTGGAAAATGGTTAGTATGATTTTACTGAGTGGATGGACAGAATGATTGGTGTGTCATCAACTTCTATGATACAAGAAAGGACAAATAGAAGTGTAAGAAACTTCCTGTGAGAGCCAGAGCAGTGACCAATTGATTTGGACAGGCTAGGATGAGACATCGGGAAAGGCTTCATGGAGGAGAAAGTCTTCAGGTTGTGGTTGTTTTGCTTAGCTAATAAGAGCAGTGTTTATTGATCACTTACTATGTACTGGCACCCATGGCAGTGTTTTTGTATATATTATGTCTAATCCATGAAAGGAGTGTCAGTTTCCCCATCTCCCAAAAGAGAAAACTGAAGTTCTGACTATCTAAACCCCAAGTCACACAGCTGGTAAGTGGTCAAGAGAGGACTTAAACCCAGGTCTCTTACTGCAAAGGGCTTCAACTGAAGTGGTTTGGTTGTTTCACTTTCAAGGACTGAATTAGAAGCTGTTTTTGAACTTTTGGGATGTTTGAAATCTGTTATTTCAGGGCTTCTGCATTGGTATCCTCACACATGGGAAGATTCTGGAACAAATAAATCCTAACACCCTACTCTTTAGCAAGACACCAACTCCCCTCTGCTCGTTTGTTTTATGCCTCCTTTGAACCACTTCAGATTGGGGTAAGTATGGTCACAACTGAGGGCTATATAAAAGCAAACCCAGTGAGGCCCGAAGTGCCACCATTACCTCACATGTTTGAAAACTCCTTTGGTGTGTAGGCAACTGTAGAACAGCATGAAGGTCAGAGCAGGCCCTGGAGTGGCCAAAAGCCACTGAGTGGCTGGCTGCTCTTGGGCGAGTTGCTCAATCTCTTGGTGCTTCAGTTTCCTCAGCTGTAAAAATCGGACAATCAAAGTACTTCCCAGGAGCGTCGAGAGAATTAGATAAACCCATGTATGTAAAGTACTTAGAAGAGTGCCTGGTACATGATAAGCATTATATATGGGTTAGCTGTTAACATCATCATTCTCGCCCTCATCGGGAGCAGGTGTTGGGGATCACCAATGGACCAGCCAGGTGGGGCCGTACAGAGCACTTGAGAGAGAGATTCAGCAGACCTGGCTTCTCAACCTAACTTTGCCATCACTTAGTGTGCCTATTAGTTCGCTTAGGGCTGCCATACCCAAGTACCACACACTGAGGGGCTTAAACAACAGAAGTTTATTTTCTCACAATTCTAGAGGGCAGCAGATCACAGTGTTATACTTACAGAGTTGTTTCTTCTGAGGCCTCTTTCCTTGGCTTATAGATAACCATCTTCCCCCTGTGTCTTCACAAGGTTCTTCCCTCTGTAGGTACCTGTGTCCTAATCCCCTCTTATAAGAACACTAGTCATATAGATTAAGGCCCACCCATATGTCTGCATTTTTAACTTACTTGCCTCTTTAAAGACCCTCCTTCCAAATACTGTCACATTTAGAGAGAGGTACTAGGTGTTAAGACTTCAACATTTGAATGGGGGGGAGGACAAAATTCAGCCCATAACACTATGTGACCCCAGACAAACCATTTTCTCTCTCTGTGACAGTTTCCCCATTTGTAAAATGGGGCTGAGAACAGCTGAAGGAAGCACGGAATTCAATGGTCCCTCTCAGTTTTGATCATATAATTTCTCTAGCTGAGACTAAGCTCTACCTCTCTGATAGCCATAGCACTTTTTGGATCTCTTTTAGATGATACTATTTCCCTCATTCTGCAGCTATATATTGAGCTCCTACTGTATGCCAAGCACCATTCAATACCGAGGAAGACAAAAAAAAAAAAAAAAAAGTCCATGTTTGCCTGAGGCTTATTGTTTAGTAGCAAGAGATAAACTTAAAAAAAATTTTTTTAATGTTTATTTTTTCAGAGAGAGAGAGAGCATGAGCGGGGGGGGGGGGGGCAGAGAAAGAGGGAGACACAGCATCCAAAGCAGGCTCTAGGCTCTGAACTGTCAGCACAGAGTCCAACATGGGGCTCAAACTCACGAACTGTGAGATCATGACCTGAGCCGAAGTTGGACACTTAACCAACTGAGCCACCCAGGTGTCCCAACAAGAGACAGACCTTAATCAAATGGGCTCCTAGATACTGACGTCTTCGATGAGCCTTGCGGTTCTTGGGTAGATGCTCTTCCCTCCACCGGGCACGGACTCTTGGCACACACCTCACCATGTTCTGCTCAAGGTGGGCACACAGTAAAGCCTAAAAAGAACAAATGAACAAATGAACGACTACAGCGAAAGTAAGGGTTGACAAAAGGAAATCAAAAGTGGTTCAGCTCCATAAATCACTCTCAGAAGGGCTGATTTCACAGTGTTTAACAATTCTTGGCTTTGGAGAAAAATTCTACAATAGGGTTTGCCAATCCCTGCAGTCACACTATGGGTGGCAACTGATTTCATCCTGACTGAACTTGATTCTGGCCTCACTTCTTCCACGGCCTTGGAAAGGAACAGAGTGTTTTTTGTAACAGGGCCTTGTGTTTGTAATTATGTCAAAGGCACCTGAATGACCCTCTGTAATGTCAGAAAGCTCTATACATCTGTCAGCACAGAGCTTTTTATAGACACAGGTTAGAAAACCCCAATGCTCTCTGGTATCAAGCCAGCAAGCTGGGGTGGGGATGAGTGCTTGTCGGGAACATTTGGGATACAAACGTGTTGAGCTCCTACTGTGTGCCAGGTACAGGCTAAAACATATGAGTACAGTGGTAAACAGCAGAGTCTCTGTTCTTCTGAAGATCAAGTCTCCAGGAGAGGCCAAATACTGATAGAAATAGATTTTTTTTTTAAGAAAAGAAGTAGAGACAATGATAAGTGCTAACAAGAGACCCACATTCGCCTGGGAGATAGGGCAAAAAGGCCTTTCCATAAATGCATAAAACTAGCCCAAAAGGACTTTTTCAACTTCCTCTATTTATAGTTGGGGAAACTAGGTTTGGGGAGGGAAGTGACTTGTCTAAGACCATTTCTACAAGTTAGTGGAGAAGATAGGATTATCTTCACAGCTCTTCTGGCTGTGCTCTAAGGCTATCTCACCAACCATCAAATAGCCTCAGTTTCTAACTGTAACCAGCCTCCCAGATTCTCAGGGCTGGGGGTTGTGGGATGGGACAGGGATTGCTTACAAGTCTTGCTCCGTCTCTTGTCTTCTATGTATGAAAAGGTTCATAGTTAAAAAGTGAAAGTGACTCTTTCCCTTCATTTTATATACAAGTCGCCAAAATCTGGTAATGAGATAGTCTAAGTTAATGTGGTCTGAATTAGGAGACTGTGGTGTATGGCTTATATTTTACTTGCCAAATTAGCCAGATTCATGAGGGTGTAGGTGTGTGTGTGTGTCTGTGTGTCTGTGTGTGTGTGTGTGTGAGAGAGAGAGAGAGAGAGAAAGAGAGAGAGAGAGAGAGAGAGAGAGGAGGTAAAGTAGGAAGTATTCCTACTATTTTTTTGTTGGTTGTTATTTTGAATCTTAGTCACCTACTTGCAGTCACATATTTAAATATCTATGCATATGGAAATTTTTCTGGATGTGTCCAAAGTGTGCCGGCAACACTCAGGATTGGGCAATAAATGGACCTTGTCTTTAATACACGTGTGGCAAGATTTGCCTCTCTACTTTCTCTCTCCATGTATCATAGCTCTGTATTTATTGGTTTAATACCCACTCCCCGCTTGTCTCCGTGCTCCCAGAGAACAATTAAATATCACTTCCTGGGGAAGGCCTGGATTCCCAAATCAGGCTAGGACTCCCTTGCTAAATGCTCTCATAGCACCCGTAGCTCTTCTAACAGCACCCATGGAACATTATTGAACGTTTTGAACATCTCTCTTTTCTGCACATCATGAGCAGTTCTGTGAGCATAGAACCTGGCCCTGACTCAGACATGGATGCATTCCCAACACACAGTACCTGGTCCATGGGAACTCAGCTCAATACTCCATTGTTGAATGAACAAACAATACCATATTATTAATTTTTATTTATGTCCCTGGCACCTAGTGCATTTTCCAACTCAGGCTAAGTGCTCAAAAGTGACTCGAGTTGAAGAATCCCACCTATGGCTTTATACAGTTTGCAAAACACTTTTGCTTTTACTTAGACTGAGATATAACATCGCTGTGATATAAGCAGAGTGGAGATTAGCACTCCACTTTACAGACTGTCACTCAGGAAGTTTAAGCAATTGCCCCAGGGTGTCAGGCTAGAGACTGTAGAAAAGCCCAGGCCCAGAACTTCGGGTAACAGGGGCAGGGCTGTCTCCAGTGGGCAAGGCTGTGGCCTTGCAATACAGTCACTGACAAGAATTAAATCTTGTCAGTAGGAACAATCAGGACCTTTCAAAACTTCATACAGGTATTTTTTTCAAAAGTATTTTCAGGGGCGCCTGGGTGGCTTAGTCGGTTAAGCGTCCGACTTTCGCTTAGGTCATGATCTTGCGGTTCGTGGGTTCGAGCCCCACGTCGGGCTCTGTGCTGACTGCCAGCTCAGAGCCTGGAGCCTGTTTCAGTCTGTGACTCCCTCTCTCTCTGACCCTCCCCTGCTCATGCTGTCTCTCTCTCTCTCCTAGAAATAAATAAAAAAACATTGAAAAAAAAGTATTTTCAAACTTCCCACCTACTTGGAGGAATCAAGTCAGGACATGAGTTTTAGAGGCTCAATTTTTGCATACTCTTAGCAAGAGACCTTACCACTTTGAGCCTGCATGCTCTTGTCTATAAAATGGGAGTAGTGAGAGCTTACTTCATAGAGTCATTGTCTGGATTAAACGAAAGAATGTATGTAACGTACATACAGTAAGTGCTCTGTAAATGTTGGCCATTACTAGATGCTAAGACAACAGAGAAATGCTGAGCTCTTAGGGAAAACTCAGCCTTAACATTGATCATGGTCCCACTCTGAAATATGCACAACTTCATAGGAAATATAATGGCCACAGTTCTACTCGTCAAAATTTATTCCTTGTTTCATCAAGGACATTGGTTTGTGACATTTTATAGGAGTAACTGTCCTCTTTCCACCACCTCCCTGCCCTACACACTCAACTATTTGTGTTGAAGAGAAGAGCTGCATTCCCGGCAGCTCTGCCTTCACTAGGGGACAAGAAACTGGTTAAATCTGCTGTTAGCTGCTGCCCAGTGGGATCCAATTATAGCGACGGTGGTGTCCATGGTAACCGGCCAAGCTGGCCTGCTGTGGTGCAAGTTGTTCAAGAATATAGAAGGGACCATGGAAGGCCTAATTGGTTAACTGTCATCTCAGTTTCTGAATGAAAGAACTTCACACTGCGCTTTGGATAAATGGTGAATCCAGACGAAATCTGGATTTCCTAAGCTGAAGGCACTGAGGTAGTTCCCAAAGCCACTGACTTCCCGATGAATCTGACTGCTGGAGGTGCGGGTTATCAACAAGGGCAATGGGTGAGATGGCAGGAGGGGCAGGACACTGAATAAAATGATTACATGAAATGCTGCCATTCCCTCGAAGCTTCTGTGGCTCCCTATTGCCTGCGGCAAAATCCTTTGTGGAACTGGAGTTGAGCACTGAGGCACCCTCAAGAACCAAGGTAGCCATGGTCACTAGTTTCTCTCTCTTGTCCCTGCACCTCTGGACATCTGTCCTGCTCTCACTTGTATAGTGGGGCCCTCTCTGTACTCGCAATTCCTGCTTTCCCACAACTTCTACTAATATGTGACACTGACTCCAGCTCTGACTCTATAAGATCTTACAGGCCCAGAATCTGCTACCTGCTTGTCACTGACCAGGAAGAGCTCTCAAGGCTGGAATATACTCCAGGGGAAGGGTGGAGAGAGGGTGAACCCATCAGAAAGGAGAATCAAGACTGGAGACTTCCATACAGGACACTAGAGGCCAGGACTCCAGCTGTGATCAGAGCTGGGTCACAGATGCACAAAAATCCTGAAGCAAGAGCCCTGCCTGTCCCTCGCTCAGCTTCCTCCTCCATCAATCGTGCCTCTGAGCAGCCTGTGAAGGAGATGCGTGGGGCAGTGCAAGGAGCCGGGCTAGGAGTCGGAGGGCCAGCTTTCAAGTCTTTACATGGCTAGTTATTGACGAGATATTGAACCTCTATAGGTCTTAGTGTTCTCCCCTGCAGATGGAACTTTGGCCACAGCACACCTGAGTAGCACTTAGAAGTATCTGCCATGGAAATATCTGCATAGTTTGCCATATATCACAAGCAAGAAAGAAAGGGGTCTTGGGTTTCAAGGCCAAGTTAGTTTGATCCCAGTCCCAAACATGGGACGATGGACACTTAAAGGTGATTCTGTTCGTGGTGAAGGACAAACTGGACTCCTGCCTCAGGAAGGGAGAAATAGTACCACGTCATTAGTGCACAGCTTGGGTAATGGACTCAGGGGCAGAGGGCAGAGGGAGACAGAAGGAAGCTCATGACATGCCTTCCAGACAAGACAAACTAGACACTCCCACCCTGCCTTCTCACCAGCTCCCCACCCCCTGCCTCCTCTGCCCATCTCAGCCCCATCTGGTCCTTTTCTTGGCCAATTCACACAGAGTCTGAAGCAGAATACTAAAGTCAGTAAATTTTTTTCAAACAAGCAGTATAGTCTTAACTGGATAGGCATGGAGTATTTCTTGAATGATAAAATGAAATTTAACAGTCTAGAGAAGTCTGAGGCAGCCTAAAATGCTCAGAGTTGCATAAAAGTTTGCAAAATGTCCCCGTGGTGTATCTATATTATCAATACATGGTTTCAGTTTTGTGGGTGTTTTTTTTTTTTAACAACCAATGTGTTATCTTGACTTATTTGGTTTTTAAATCAATTTACCATCTGGAGTTGACCCAGAATCGTGGGTGAGACTTGCAAGAATTGTAACTTCAGGAAATGGGGTGAGCAGAAAGCAGGAGAGGTTTCATAGTTGCTGGATCTTTAACTGTTCTGAATTCGGGTTTTGTCACTCTCCCACATCCCTCAAAAGGTGCCTCATCACCATCTCCTTGAACACCCACTCTACCTTCTACCATTTTGGTTATACTGAGCGGAACTTAACCTTACTATAACTTACATAGTTGGTACTCTTTCTGACTCTTGGGGCACAAAAATTCCAATGAATTCTCTCTCCTACCTCATAGGCCACTGGATATTTGAATGAATAATGACACCCCCATGTGTATTGACCTCTTGCTTAAACACCCCCAGTTCTTTCAACCATTCCTCCGTTGGTGTGAAGACACAGTAGGAGAAATGCTGCTATTTGGGGAGCCAGACTTAGGTAGTTTTATGTCCTGACTCTTTCAAAGTAGCTACGGACTTGGGCCAAGTCACACAATATTTCTGGGACACTACCAGTATTTGGTAAGGTTTGAAGAAGACTAAATGAGAGAGTGTGTGTCTTGAACATCTGGTGTGATGTCTGCCTCACGGTGGGTGCTTTGTATGATGGTACATGCCATGGCTGTCATGGCACCAAGGAAAAGTTGCTCGCAATCACTTCTCCTTCAGGAGGATTTTACGTTAAAAAGGAATGGAACTCAGATGTTTAGCAGTCGAAAGAAAACAAGGGCTGATATGGCCTGGCCAAGGAAGCTGGGAAGACCAGACTTTGGATCAAAAAGGACAGAACAGAACCGTCACAGGAGGCCACAGAAGATTCTGTAACATAACGATGGTAATACCTTCTTCGCAGTGGCTGGCATCGTAAGGAACGAATTAGATCATGTATGTGAATGTGGTTTGTAGAGCCAATGCTCCCCTGTGCTCCTAGAATACTTGTGCTTCACCTCATCATAGGATAATAATTTGTCAATATGTCTATTTCCCCCTAAAGATTGTAGCGGTATCATAGTGGGGAAATGTTGGGGGTTTTTTTCTGCCCACTTCCCTCTTTCACTGGGGAAGCGCCTCCCCCTCACTCCAAGTGGCTCAGATGAGACAGTCAATGTTAGTATCCTGCCAGCTGTGAGCTACAGGCCTGAGCTCGTGAGTCTAACCAGTCAGGGTGCTCCAGCCCTTCACCCAGAGAGATTGGTCCAAGGCATGGAAGAGCCTGTGGCCCAACCAGAATCCTTCCATGCAATTTGATTTTGGATGCTGGAAAGGGTGTTTCTTTCTTTTGAATTACGAGCCATAAGAACATTAGTTTGGCAATACAATTTATTCACTCAACCAGTATTTATTGATGATCAAAATATCAGTCAGAGTTGAGAGGATCCGGTCATGGGACATACACCTTTCTGGATATTTTATTTTATTATTTTTTTCCTCTGGATTATTTTAAACAGAAGGAATTTAATATAATAAAGTGACTTTATAGTGTTGGAAAGGCTGAGGAGGCAAAAGATGGACTTTGAGTGAACCCAGGGCTTAGTGATGCTGGAAGAAATTGCCATCCCTAAGAATGTGAGAATGGCAGGGGAGAGGTGGTATTACCAGAGTCCAGAACCTGGGAGGGGTGAGGTGGGCTGGTGCCCTGATCCACAGAGGTTTCTACAGTGGGAGCCCACTGCAGGCCAGTGCCAGGACCATGTTGGAGAGCTACTCAGGCTCTGAGGGAGAAGCTTCACATGCAGGTACTTAGAAGGTCAAAAGTTAGCGATTGCTCTCCATGCCTGCTAGGGAGATGCTAACGCAAGCCCATAGCAGGAAGAGAGACCCCTGCCTCCTCCTGTCTGCCAATCCCCCATCCTTGCCTAACTGATAAAGCCTATCTGAAAGCCTCTTGGCGAGAAAGTCTGGAAAACGCAGATCCTTACAGGATCCAAGCCTCCCTAAAATACATAGCAGAATAAAGCAGAGTAGAAACGGAGGCTGAGAGCAAGCAGGCAAAAGACCAGCCAATGGGCTGTGCGCTAAGCCTTGTTCTAGGGACCGGGGTTATAGCAGGAAGCAAGACAGAAAAAAACCCTACTCCCTAGGAACTTACTTCTAGAAGGGAAGGATAGACAATATAAAAGCAAGCCTAAAACAAACAAGGTAGTGTGGCAGGACACAAAGCATCAGTTGGTCATTGTTCAGGTTCCCTGGAAGCTGACTATAAGATGAGGATTAACTCAGTATAAGCTGAATGTAAGATGAGGTTCTCAGAAACACCTTTTAAGGTGAGGAGACATGATACTTAATTTCATGTGTCACCTTGGCTAGAGAGTGGTGGCCAGATTTTTTTTTTTTTTGTCAAACACTAGTCTAGATGTTGCTATAAAGGTATATGTTCAGATGTGATTAACATTTACAATCAGTTGAGTTCAAGTAAAGCAGATGATCCTATATAGCGTGGGTGGGCCTCGTCTAATCAGTTGAAGCTTTTAGGAGCAAAGACAAAGCTTTCCTGAAGAAGGATATTCTGCCTCTAGAGCGCAACATAGAAATTCTAACCCTCAGACACAAGACTGCAACCTCTACTCTTACCTGAATCTCCATCTTGCTCACTCGGCCTGCAGATTTCAGAGTGAGAGCTCTGTCCGTCACATACAAGCCAATGCCTTAAAATCTTTACTCCTCTCTTTCTGGGTTTTGTTTCTCTGAAGAACTCCGACTCATATGGCAGGGGAGAGGAAGAGAAGCAGAGCAAGGATATGATTTTGGCAAAGTCCAGTCTCCTCCTGATGTCGTGGGGAGCTCTGGATGCACCACAGAGGTCGCCCTGCCTCAAGACAAAGGAGTTAGGCTTTGTACCTCTGCAGCGGTCAGTCCCCAGGCAGCCCTTCAGAGAAGGTTGTGGGTGCGAGTTACACACATACTTCAACTCTTGGGGATTTCCTTTCTCTATTTGTTAAGGTTCTGGTATTTTAATTCCAGAGGGTAACAGAGACTCATCCATTGACAAACTAAAAGGATTTCTTTATTCTTTTTTTTATTTTTTTATTTTTTATTTTTTTACTTTGTACAAATAGTTTATTGTCAAGTTGGTTTCCATATAACACCCAGTGCTCATCCCCACAAGTGGCCTCCTCCATGCCCATCTCCCTCCTCCCCCCACCGACACCCATCAGTCCTCAGTTTGTTCTCAGCATTCAAGAGTCTCTCATGGTTTGCCTCTCTCCCTCTCCTCACTATTTACCCCCTTCTTTAATTAGGAAACTACTTGTGGGACATGTGGAACATAGGGCTTGAGTTGAGGACTTAGGAGGTCTGGTTTCAGGCTCCAGGTTGGCTGACTCCCTGTGCGATCTTTTAAAAAAAAAAAAGGCGGGGGGGAGTGCTTTGAACTTTACCTCCTGGATATATCAGAGAGCTAGCCAGGACAGTAAAAAGTTCTACTCAACCCCGTTTCCCTTCTTACAGCCTCCATATCTCTACTCTTTGCCCACTACCAGGTAAGTAGCCCTTCTGGAAGCTTCCCTGATCTCTCCAGGAGGCCAGCTCAAGTGAGGTTCCTTTAGGGTTTCTGTGTATAAAGATGGCCTGATTGGAGGCTTTGTTAGGCCAGAGGAGATCTGGCTTGACTAAAGGGCTCCTGAAAGTTCTGTTCTTTCCCAGCCATTCTGGAGCCCCAACACAATTTGAGCCTTATTTCTGAAAAGTCACTGGCATAGGCCCTAGTGAACCAGATCAGCACACTCTAGGTGGTATTTTTTTCTTGCCCAGTCAAATAAAAAGTGGCCAGTTTCTTCATCGCACCCAATGAATTCCTGTTACAGATTAACCTGATTCTGTAGGTGTGTGAGGAAGGCTGGAGACGAGGCCCACATTGGCTTTCACAAGGCAAGCAGTGTGGGTGCCCTGGACACTAGGGAAGGGCATAGGCCCAGGAGTAAGGTTTCTACCACACATTAACTCACTATAGACCACTGAACTCAGGTTCTCCAAGCCTCAGGCTCCTTATCTGTGAAATGGGATGGGAGGGGCTAGATTAAGTACATTCAGCCCAGGAGAGCACCGAGAACTACTAGCCGGCCACCAGGAGGTCCAGCCCGGTGAAAATCTTCATGGAGGCTCTTTTGACAATGATTTCCCTGATGGTTCCTCTGTGTCTTCTGGCAGCAGGTGTTTTCTCCTGAGTGTGGCGTGCGTAGAATATTAAAAAATAAAAAAAAGTGTCGTGGTGACTCACATTTTAATGTTTGCATTGTGATTATCTATGGCAGTCATCTTCTGAATCCTCAGATATTAACATTCCAAACCTCTCCCAAGCCATATTTCATAACCTCCCCAACACACATCCATCCCTGAGTAAGATTTAATTATTAAGAATTTCATTTCTTACAATGGGATTTTTTTTTCCCTAATGTAGGCTCCATGGGCAAGGCGCTGAGATGACATGATTTATTGCTTCCAGTTTGCTGGCCTTGGATACTAATCCCACCCTGTGTACTAATTTTATGGCAGGCTGCACTTCTGTTTCTTTATCAGCTTCTTCCCAAAGGAGGAAGAACTACAGCCCCTAATACCTCCAAAACAAATACACAAAAAGCACCCCCAGAAGGTGGAGGCACAACTTTTCCTCAGAACAAAGGCTTACATTTGTTCAGAATGCTCCCATCCATGGGCCCTTGAAGATGGACTGAAAAAACATCAGACAAATAACTGTTCTGGCAGGAAATGAAGCAGACTGATTACTTCTTAATTAGTATCCATGTAGATTGAGCATCCTTGTGCAGGAAACATCTAAGCGTGGTCCTAATAAGCATTAGATTCTGCCTTGAACATATTTACTCATAATGGAGGTCTTTCTCCCTGGCAATGAAATATATATGGAAATACATTTTATTTATTATATAATACATATGCATGTGTATATTCCAGAGCTCAGGGAGACTTTGAAGAGAGAGAAAATTAATACTTATTGAGTGTATTCATTTCCTGTGGCTGCTTTAACAAATTATCACGAACTTAGTGGCTTAAAACAACGGAAGTGTTTTCTCTGACACTTCTGGACCCCAGAAATTCAAAATCAGTATCACTGGACCCAAACCAAGGTGTTGGCAGGGCTCCATGACCCCTAGCCCCTGCCCCAAGCCTGTAGGAAAGAATCCACTCCTTGTTGCCTCCAACTCCTGGGCTTGTGGACACATCTCCAAATCTCTCTAAGCTCTATCTTCACATCACCTTCTCTACTGTGTGCGAAACCTCTCTCTCCCTCCCTCTTAAAAGTGTACACATTATTGCATTTAGGGCCCACTTGGATAATGCAGAATCACTTCCCCACCTCAAGACCCTTAACTTAATCACATCTACAAAGACCACCCCCCCTCCCCCATTTTTGTTTTGTCATATAAGGTCACATTCACGGGATCTAGGGATTAGGACATGGATGTCTTTTGGAGGGCCATTTACTCTGTACCACTTACCACCTGTATCTGAATACCTGCATCTCCTTCCACAAGCCCTCTCTAAGGAACATGCAGCAGGGGGAAACCCTGGGGCTGGGAATCGGGAAACCTGAGTTCTTTAACTCACCCAGCACAGGTGCCATCAATTCCTTTCTGGTGCCCGGGCAGACATTGCTAATTAATCACAGCACCAATTTTTGCTAATCCCCTAGACTTAACCTCAGAACCCTGAATACAATGTTGTAGAAAGTCAAAGTGAATTGAAACCTATTTGCCACTGCTACCTGGAACCCTCAGTTTCCTCATATGTAAAATGGGAATACTCTCTGCACATCTACTTTCTAAGGACAGCGTAAGGATCAAATGATATAATGGATGGGAAAGAGGTTATAAATGCTTAAAGTAGATGACAAAGAAGATATGTCCTCAACAGGAACTTGTAGGGAGACTGTCGAGGACAGCCTTACCTAGAAAGGTAGAAGGGTCTCAGTGCAAGGAGATTATGAAGGTCAGGTTCATAGGATAAGCTTGCAACATAGGTGATCATTCTTCTTTTTCATCCAATAAGATAACATAAGCAAACACACCCGAGGCATTCAGTAAGGATAGTTTTAAAATAACATCACCAGGGGTGCCTGGGTGGCTCAGTTGGTTAAAGCGACCAGCTTCGGCTCAGGTCATGATCTCGCGGTTCATGGGTTCAAGCTCCACGTCTGGCTCTGTGCTGACAGCTAGCTCAGAGCCTGGAGCCTGTTTCAGATTCTGTGTCTCCCTCTCTCTCTGACCCTCCCCTGCTCACGCTGTCTCTCTCTCTCTTAGAAATAAATAAAACATTAAAAAAAATTAAAAAATAAATAAATAATATCACCAAGCATATAAATCTTACACTAGGGTTTGCTTGGCTCACAATAGCCATGTGTCAGTCTGAAGTCAAGACTATACACTTGCTAGGCACCCAGGAGTCACCAGCTCTGTTCGAATTATATCAGCTCTTCAGGGACTATTGAAAATGCACCCCTCCAGGAAGTCTTCCCTGATATGACGGAAGGTGTTATCTCACAACTCCATATGCATTTTTTTCACTTTGTGTATGCATTTCAAGGCTGTCTTAGATCAAGAAAGGGATTAATCAGGGGTGCCTGGGTGGCTCAGTGGTTGGGTGTCCGACTGTGGCTCAGGTCATGATCTCACAGTTCATGAGTTCAAGCCCCATGTCAGGCTCTATGCTGACGGCTCAGAACCTGGAGCCTGCTTTGGATTCTGTGTCTCCCTTTCTCTCTGCCCCTTCCCTGCTCACGTTCTCTCTCTTAAAGACAAATAAACATTTTAAAAAGTAAAAAAAAAAAAAAAGTGTGGGGGGTGCCTGGGTGGCCTAGTCGGTTAAGTGTCCGACTTTCGCTTAGGTCATGATCTCGCGGTTCGTGGGTTCGAGCCCCGCGTCAGGCTCTGTGCTGACTGCCAGCTCAGAGCCTGGAGCCTATTTCAGAGTCTGTATCTCCGTCTTTCTCTGACCCTCCCCTGCTCACGCTCTCTCTCTCTCTTCTAGAAATAAATAAAAATATTAAAAAAAAAATGGGGGGGATAAGCAGTCTTGTCTGCACAGGTGTTTCACAGGCTCTTGCCAAAAAGCCCTTAAGTGAAGACCCCAAATCCGCATCCAAAACGTCAAAGTGTCTCTTCTTCCCCACGTTTGGAGTCAGAAACTACCTCTAAACGTTTTGGTGACACCTTTGGATCCAACTCAAGCTGGCCTGTTTTCCTTGGGATCTGGTTCTAGGCTTCACTGTGCTACAGACCAGCTGCGTGTGCTCTTGACGAGCTCTGAGACTCAGCCTGCTCCTCTGTAAAACGAGAAGGGTGTTGGACACCGCCCCCTGCTTCTCTGGGTTGTTGACAATGACTAAGAACCCAGGCTTTGTTGCATACAGACTGGTTCACATCCCCGCTCATTTCCATTCTAGCTGTGTGACCTTGGGAAAGTTGCTAACCTCATCGAGCTAGTTTTTTCACCTATAAAACAGGAATGCCTACCTTCTAGGACCACAGTGAGAACAATACATGTATAATGCTTGGCACAGTACCTGACATCTTAAGCGCTCAATACTTGTTAGCAAGAGTTGTTATTTTAAAGAAACTGGTTGAAAGAAATGGTACTGTCAAATGGGAGGTACAGTTAGGCAGAACATAAGCATCTGGGACTAGACACAGAGCCCAGGATCCCAGGGTGGGATCTTCAGTCTGAAGTTCAAGGTCAAGCAGGTTGTGTTGAAGTATGCCGAATGGTAACTATAGATATATGTGATGGCATTGTCCTAGACATTTACAACTCTTCCTGTTCCCCTTCCCCTCCACTCAGGTCTCCAGCTGTACCTTCACCCAGCTTGATAAGAATGGATAATGTGGGCAGTGTGGTTATCAAGTACAAGGTGAAGACCCTAACGGGGTATTAGGCAAAGACTTTTTCTTGGGAGCTAAATATGACCCCGGTCATACACACGAAAGTCCAAGGCCAGCCCCTTCCCTGCACTAAGACACCAATTCCCTGGTGAAAGTCAGGCTGCAACATGTCTACCTGTATGTTTCCTAGTGACAGATGCACTCACAGAAGACAGTGTTATTCTACAGATGAAGACACTGAGACTTACAGAGGTTAAATGATTGGCCTAAAGGTCACACAACCTTTAAGTGACAGACTAGCCATCATATCCAGGTCTTTGGGGAGTCTCATTATTGGCTCTCTCTGCTACATGATGCTCTCCTGAGGTCCCAGGAAAGAAAGGGACCCACCCCAACTTCTCCCTCCTCAAGCATTTTCTGTCTTTCATGAATTTACTGCTTTGGTATCACTGTACAGTGGCACTTCTGTGGGGGAGCCTCACCTCACCCTTCAAACATTTTCCTCCGGAGAGTCCTTACTTCTCACCAAGAGGCTGAATGAGGAGGGGAGCAGTTATGGGGCCAATAGGAAAATCAGGGGGTTACATTGCTGAAGGTGTGTAAATTAGTACGTGTTTCCTACAGGGTTGGTGGTAGTAGGTACCAAAATCTTAATGCTATGAATATGCTTTGATGCAGCAATTCTGCTACTAGAAATTTTACCCTGAGGGAATAATCAAACAAATACATAAAAATACAAACACGTGCAAAAAAAAAGAAACACAAAACAAAATAAAAAAGGCCTTCGTAAGGGATTAGGCAAAGGTAGCATATCCATACAGTGAAATACCATGCAATCATTCAAAGGGAGGACGTTGGACTGTATTTATTGTTATGTAAATAAACAACATGATAAACCAAAAAATAGGCCATATGTGTAGTATGATCTCATATTTTGTAAATAAATTATATGTTGTGTGAGTGTACAGTGTGATCTCTCCTGATTGGCATCCAACCACTTAGCTGACTTCCCAATGAGTCAACCCTCCCCTTCCACCTGAACACCCCTAAGGCTGACACTCCGATTTACCAAAGGTTCTAGAAGGAAGAGGAAGGCTGTTCCTTTTTAGCTCCTATGTTTCCACCTACCAGATAGCTCACATGATTAGCAGGTACCAACTTTATGGTTCTCTAGCCTCTTTATTTTAATGTCTTTGTTACTGTCATTTCATAGTTAAGTATTATGGAAACTGAAAAAAATGAGTGAAAACAGGAAAAAAAAAAGCTACTTTTAAAAACTAAGTTGAATGCTTCGAAGTAGTAACATAGTAGTAACGTAGTTACAATAGATGGGGGTGGGATTCGTAAAAATTCAAGATTCTGCTCTTGGAATGCTTTCTTCTTCAAAGAAGCCAAAACAAGAACTTTGAGGCCAACTATGATGGCATCTAGGTAAGAAAGACAAAGGTGAACTCTCTTCAGCAGAGCGATAGTAACATAAAAGACTATCTTAAAATACTGATACATTTTGGGGGACTGGGATGGCTCAGTCAGTTGAGTGTTTGACTCTTGATTTTGGCTCAGGTCATGATCTCAGGGTCATGGGATCAAGTGCACATCAACCTCCACAGTGAGCATGGAGTCTGCTTAACATTCTCTCCTCTCTTCCTCTGCCCCACTCCCCTGCTCTCTGTCTCTCTCTCAAAAAAAAAAAAAATTTAAGTTAAAAGGTTTGAAGTATGTATATATTTTATGGCTATGATCATTCGTTATTTCAACTAACTTTTTTGCTTAAGCCACTAAGCACAGTCCCAGTAATATCAGATAAAAAGCCCTCTGCTACATAGGTCTAGAAAAAGGAAGGGTATAATGACGTATCTGGAAGATTTATAGTGAGATTATGGTCATTTTTACTCCCTGTGCCTTTCTACGCTCTTAAAAGTAAAGTGTCTATTGTTTTACAAATAGAAAAATACCATAAAGTCATCACTTATTTGGAGAAAGGAAAAGAGAAAGAGAAACTTCAGGATGAGGGAACAATGCTGATGCTTGCAGGGTGCCCGGAGGAGACCTTGTCTGTCTTCCTCTAATGACTGGAGCTGGTAGAATTAGTCTGTTACAAAGCATAATGGTGATCATGAGTTTGACTTCCCGGTTTCACCCTATCCTGAGGGTCAGGCTGACATTAGCATTCAGAGATCCCGTTACACTTAATTGCCGTGGCAAGGGGGCACAGGGACTCGGGCAGAGCAGGTCTGGGGAGGAGGGATGGACACTCCCAGGTGACACAGCGGAGGGGCCCTGAATAAGCCAGATCAAAAACAGGGTGCAAAGCAGAGAGCAACAGTTCTGAGCACCTCAGGTTGCTGTCATTCACAGAGGTTACCATAAGTTGCTAAAGGTCATCAGCCTTGCACAAAGATGGGCTCAACTTCCTTATGTAAAAAAGAAAAACCTACATTCTATATTTATTTTGTTATATTTATATTTATTTTGTTATAAATATAATGTTCCTTCCATGGAAACTTTTAAATAATTCTTCGTTCTTGTTAAATAATCCTTCATTCTTGACTTACAGAAATATTTGTTGAAAACTGACTTCTGACTATAATAATGTTAAAAAGAAAATCATAGGCCCAAAATGGTGTTACTTAGGCCAAGTTACCAAGCCAAGGCTTAATGCCTAAATTAATTGCACTTTTAACCTTCCCCAGAAATGTCATCTCTACTGGTCAGTCAGGAATTCTCTGGCCACCACCAACAAGGTAGTCTGTCATTGAGACCTCTCTATCCCCAAAAGGAAGACCTACGAAGACCCTTTTGTCCCCAGATGAAGGTGACCTCACCTGAAATACTCCTTTTTCTGTTTATGACTTCCTTGTCCTACTTTTAAAAACCTTTCCCTTTCTGAAGCCCTTTGGAGCTCCCCTCTACTTACTGCATGGGATGCTTCCCAATTCATGAATTGTCTAATAAAGCCAATTAGATCTTCAACTTTACTCGGTTGAATTTTGTTCTTTTAGCAACAACTGATCTTAAAATTATAATACAGTTGTTCAAGTCCTGCATTTAAAAATGACAACCAAGGGGCACCTGGGTGGCTCAGTCGGCTAAGCGTCTGACTTCGGCTCAGGTCATGATCTCACAGTTCGTGGGTTCAAGCCCCACGTCGGGCTCTGTGCTGACAGCTAGCTCAGAGCCTGGAGCCTGCTTCCAATTCTGTGTCTCCCTCTCTGACCCTCCCTTGCTCATGCTGCCTCTCTCTCTCTCTCAGAAATAAATTTTAAAAAATTAAAAAATAAAATAAAACCAAAAAACGACAACCAGACAGAAACAAAAATTTGTTGTCATTTCAACGCCTTTGCATGATACACTCTGCTCCAGCGCTGGAGAGGCTGGGACCACGGGACAGACAAGAAAAGCTGACAGGTTTGCTGTCCTGCCCTTGGCAATAGGATTCCTAATTGTGCAAGGACATTCTGGGGAGATGGAATTTAGCAGCACCACAAAGAGATAAGATTCAGGGCTCTTCTTGGAATGGAGGGTCAAGGCGGGGGTCATGCCTGAAAGCAAATCAGAGGTGTCATTGCTTTCAGTCTAGCTGTGACTGACAGGGACATGCAGAGGAGCAGAGGTGCGGCTGCGTAACACCTGACCTTCCAGTCGGCCGTCAGGAGGAGCGGCAGGCATCTCTCAGTGTGGGTTTAGAGCCCCGACTGCAATCCCATCCCAGACACTATCTAGTGAGTTAACTCCACTAATGCAGAGCAACGGGCTTTGGAACCAGTCAGACCGGAATTCACATCCTGGCTCTACCACCTATGAGTTCTTGAACACAGATGTTTAAACCGATTCAAAATAGAGGGCATGCTGGAGGGCACTTGTGCTACAATTCTGTCAATACATGTGTCCATCTGTCATTCTATGTAACTGATACATCCCAGCAGAGCAAGTGCTGGGCTAAATGCGTGACACACCCCCGTCTCTCTCCTATTCACACACGAAGTCAACGTAACCCATAAACTTCAAATGGAAGAAGCATCACTTTTTAAATTTATCTAAATCAGCTCAAATCTTGCTCAGCTCCCACCTGCCTGGTTGGCAGTCAGGAGATATAATCTTGGTCATTCGGAAGGTCGTGCCCCGTCACTTGTGATTGTGCTTGAGTTTTGACCTTGCTCTGTCCAGGAGTGCAGAGGAGGTACCTAGAGTCTCACCTGGCCTCTCAGACACTAGCGGTCAAGCTACTGTGTGAGCGATCCGTTTCAGGGCCGTGACTCCACTGGTGACACCCATGCCATCTCAGGCACACTTGGCCACCGGCCTTCATTGTGGCTCCAACGGCATAGTGCTCTGTGCTTAGTACCCATGCGGCCCCACAGCCCTCCTCACCTCTCAGAAATCCCGCTACCCCCAGGGAGGTGGGAAGAGGGGGTTCCTTATCTCACCGTATCATCCAGTTCCTCCAGGCTCGGCCACACTCCTCTTACTTTTGCTCCCGCAAAGCCTCTGGCCCCTCTCTTAGGGACCCATCTACCTTCCCCCTACATCTTGGAGCTGAAACAGAAAACCCATCACCTTCCCACAACCATCCAGGTTAAAGGGGCCCAGATTTGAGAACAGAACACCTGAGGGAAATTCCTGGGAGGAGAAAGGGAAACTTGCCTTTCCTGTCTTTATTTTTTTAACTCCCCTTCTTTCTCTGTTTTTGCTATTGAGTCCATAATAACAAAAAAGATGACATAGATTAATTTCTCCATAATTCAATGTCTTTTCATAATGAAACCCTGTAGCAAACCCTCTAATAGAGTAAAAACACTCTCTAGAGTTTTGATTAATAATCACTTTGCAATATAATTGCTTTGCAGGGTTTTTTTTTTCAGTAAATGACAAAAGCAATAAAGAAACACACGATGACCACATGGTACTTAAGAAATTTTGGAGGCAGCATTGGCTTTGAGGTCAAGGGCCATAGATTCAACCCCAAATTCCATCACTTACCCGTATGTGATCTTGGGCAAGTCACTTAATCTTCCCGAGCTAGACTATAAATATCAAAAAGGCAATAACCATTTGTTTACTTCTCTATTGGTATACAGAATGCATCAAATAAATGAACAAGCTGACTTCACAAGCTAGATGTTTAGTAAGTATGAGATTCCTTTGCCTCTTCCTTCCCAGTCCATTTTTCATCCTTTTCATTTTGAAATAGCTGTAGACTCACAAGAAGTTGCAAAAATAGTATAAAGAGGTTTCATGTACCTGTCACCCACCTGTCTGCCATGGTGACTTTTTACATGTCTGTAATGCATTATCAATTGATTGGTGCAATAGCTTCACCAAATTCAACCTTTTTCTGGTGGGTCTTTGTGGTTGTGTAGTTTGTATAACAACCAAGGCACAGAACTGCCCATCACCACAAAGCAGGGGTTCAGTGCTTCCCCTTTACAGTCAAACCTCTCCTTCCCTGCCCCTCCCAAGCCCCTGGCAATCACTTCTCTCTTCTTCGTCCCTGTAATTTTGTCAATTGGAGAAACGTTTCATAAATGAAGCTATATAATATCTCACCTTTTAAGATTGGCTCTTTTCACTCGGCATAATACCCTGAAGAGACACCTGGGTGGTTACATGTGTTGAGAATCGCTTCCTTTTTCAATCAGGGGAGAGTTCCATGGCGTAGACATGCACAGATTGTTCAGCCTTCACTCATCGAAGGACATCCAGATTGTTTCCAGTTTGGGGCTACTACAGATAAAGCCACTCTGGACATTTGTGGATAAGACATTGTGTGTGAACGTGTTCTGCAAATATTCTATGTGGAATGAGTTTGCGTGGGGAAAAGTGCAATATGAACGTTTTGTGTGAACATAAGTTTTAATTTCTCTAAAATAAAGGCCCAGGATTGAGATTCATGGGTCCTAGAGCAAGTATATGTTAAACTTTCAAAGAAATTGCCAGATTTCCTGAGTGGCTTTACCATTCTCCATGACCACCAAGAATACTTGCAAGATCCAGTTTTTCCACATCCTTGCCAGCATTTGTTTTATTGGTATGTTTTTATTTTAGCCATTCTAATGAGTGCGTAGTGGTATCTCACTGTGGGTGCATGTTGGGGGGTGGGTCCTAAGTAGGATTCACGTCCAGCGTGGGGCCCATGTGGGCCTATCTAAGGACCCTGAGATCGAGAGTAGGACATCTAATAGACTGAGCCACCCGGGTGCTCCTCATTGTAGTTTTAACTTGATGCATTTCCTGAATAATCTGTGACGTTAAAATCTTTTCATGTGTTTATGAGCCATCTGTAGGTCTTCTTCAGTGACCGCCCAAGTCCTTTGGCTCATTTTCTAAATGGATTGTTTTCACTATTGAGCTCTGAAAGATCTTTATTCTGAAAACTAGTCTTTTGTCAGATCTACAATTTGCAAATATCTTCTCCGAGTTCACTTATCATCTCATCTGTTAACTAAGTCTTTCACAGAGCATCAGTCTTTCATTTTAATCAAGTCCAGTTAGTTTCTTCTTTGCTTTCATGGGTTTTGTTTTTGGTACCACATCTCAGCTCTTCTCCTATTGGCTGATGAAGGTTTTTCTCCTACGTTCTCTTCTAAGAGTGTTACAGTTTTACAGTTTACAATTAGATGTACGATCTACTCTGAGTTTATTGTTGTATGATGTGTGAGGTGTAGGCCCAGGTTCACTTTATTGGCTATTGATGTTCTATTTGCTTCTGCCAGGTGAACTAACAACACCAAGTTTTACAGGAGTCACAGAAGTAAGATGATGCCCAGAGAGGTGGGATATCTGAACACAATGCCTTGCAGGAAATTAATCACCCTCCCATGTGTGGCTGGGATGAGCTCAATGCTATGGAAACTGAACATTTCGCCATTGAGTCTTCTGAAACCATGTTGTGCAACCAAATACAGTTCATAATGGATCCCTGCGGAGAGTCCTGCTACACTTGGCCTCACAGCCTAGAGCTGACGTCTGTTTGAAGCAGGAAATAAACACTGGAAATTCCTGTCGCACATGATAACATATTCTATGTAAGAGCAGGAAAGGGTGTGTCTTATAGAAGTGTGGTCCCAGAGGTGAAAGAGCCCAAAGTAGGAAATTCCTCCTATAGCCTCTTGAAAAGGACAATTGTTCATTCAACAAATATAGATGAAGCAGCTACTATTTGTTAGGAACTTGTCAATAAAGATACAGAATGAACAAGTCATATATGGCCCCTGCCCTCTGGTGTGGGAGGGGAGTGGAGTGTAGGTAATTATATATACATGCATAATACTGTATGCTAAAAGCTAGTGACAGGATGCATAGGTAATATGTGGGAGGGACATCTAACCTAGACTTGGAGAGCCCAATGGTGCTTCCTGGAAAAGTGACATGGAAGTTGGGACCTAATAAGTGAATAGCAGGTGGAAAGGAATTGGTGGGGTGGGGGTGGTAGTAAGAAAGAAGAGTCTTCCAGGTGAAGGGGAACATCATGTGCAAAGGCCCAGCAGTGGGAGTGAGTGTGGTAGGGCACAGAGCTAATGCATCCGGTATTGCTGGTGTGTAAGGTGCCAGGTGAAAGGGTGAGGGAGACAGCTGCCCTGGTCAGACCATACAGGGCCTTGAAAGTCACAGTAAGGAATCCACCCATTTCATGAGGATACCAGCAATCCACAGGAAAGAGTGTAACAGGAGACTGATGGATGCACATTTGTATTTTAGAAGTCTTACTCTGGCAACATGGAGGCAGGCGGCTGGCTGGGGCAATTTTTAGGAAACTGTTGTAAGAGATAAGACCAGAACATGGTTGGTGGAGAATGTTCGATGCATTTACATCAGAGTAGGATCTGAGGCGTAAGGACTGAAGATGAGGTTTCAAAGATCACTCTGAGATGTGAGGGGAAAGAGTTGTAGGGAGAAGCACAAGAAGTAAGTGGCTGAGTTGAGGACAGGTTGAGGAGGGACCTTTGTGTGGACACTCCCAGCCAGGAAAGCCAACTAGTATTCCCTCTGCCTTGAGACCCTCCCATACTTGACAGTCCTGCTTGAGCAGAACGCTGCTTCCCTCTAACTTTTCAGTCCATGTCCAACTTCAGCCCTGAGGGGCCACACAGAATGAATCCATCTCCGAGAATCCATGGCAGCCCTTTAACCATTGCATTTATTTATTTATTTATTTATTTTTTATTTATTTATTTATTTATTTTTATTTAGAGTGCAGGGGAGAAGCAGAGAGAGAGAATCCCAAGCAGGCTCCACCCTGTCAATGCAGAGCCCAATTCAGGTGATCTTACAAACTGTGAGATCAGGACCTGAGCCGAAATCAAGAATCAGATACTTAACTGACTGAGCCACCAAGTGCCCTGCTTTATTTATTTATTTCTGAGAGAGAGAGAGAGAGAGAGAGAGAGAGCGCATGCCAGCGGTGGGGTGGGACAAAGAGAGAGGAGGGAGAGAGAGAATCCCACACAGAGTGGAGGCTGGGGAGAGCACCCATCTCACAAACCGGGAGGTCATGGACCTGACCTGAAATTAAGAGTGAGACTCTTAATGGAAGGAGACGCCCAGGCACCCCTTCTCAAGGCTTTCTTTTCTCCCACTTCCTCATGCCTGGTTCCTACAACCACTTCCCATTTGGCACATGTTCTCAACCCCTCCTCTTCCCAGCAATCCTTCTACTTCCCACCTTTTATTTAATCGTGTTGTGCCCAGACAGTATAGAGTCTGATCAGCCAGAAAACGTCAGCATCGCCTTCTGGAGCCTGGACATTCTACTCCTGACATCCCTACACACTTCTGTCCTTGTTGAGAACGTTGCCTCCCTTCCTTGAACATTTGAGCCACTATCGCCCAGTGAGATCTGTGGTCACCCTAAGCACTGGGTCAGGCCTGGGCCCAGAGCCTCAGCTGGGGAAACAGTTTAATGAGACCTTGACTGGCAAACCTGCAACAGCAGGCAAACTGAGTCTGGGAGCACATGACCCAGCCTCACCTGGAAATGGATTTCCTGTCTTTTCTCCTCTCTTGAGAATCAAGGCACCAGCAACAATTCACTGACCACTGTTGGGTGTGTGGCGTGGTGAGGAAGACAGATGTGGGACACCGGCTCTGTCTTCACAAACCATGCAGCTTTGTTGGGACAGAGGATATAGAATGGGCAGTTAGAGAAGACTTCGACAGAGGAGATGGGGCCACAGCTAGGCCTTGAAGGATGGGAGAAAAAAATCAGCAGATGAGAAGAATAAGGCAGTGCACTAGAATGGAAAAGGAGAAATGTAGAGGCCAAAGTGTCTAAGGTGGACCTGGGGGAAGAAAAGCAGATACTGTGGGCTGAGCAGAGACTCTGTATACGTGAGCATTGAGAGAAAATGCTGCAAAGGGAAGTTGGAGCCATGTTGGGATGCCGGCTATAGAGAACTGGGCTCTCCTCTGTTCAGAGAGATGCCAAGGGCTCTCAAACCAGATAAGGAAATGACCGAAGTGGTTGGTACTTTGGTTTCTGACCTGGCAAAGTTTGACAGATGAATCCACACTCTGCCGTGACCCAGGAAGACAGAGCTTCATGATGTCTAGGGAGGATGAAACCCTTCTGGGAAGTGGTCCACGGAATGCAGAGAAGCACCTAGTGGGCCTAGTTTTAGCTGACCTGCGGGCAAGCTTTCCAATGGTTCTTCCTAGGGAGTAAAGAAAGAGATATGAGACCCATATGTGGGACTCCATTGCTTACACTATTAAGAAATTCAAGATGGCAACATTAAACTAAACGTGGGGCCCTTCTAAGCACAGAGTCCTGTGCAACTTTGAAGGTTGGATGCCCGTGATGCTCTCTCTATCTGAAGATAATGATGGGGGCAGCTTCTTACCCAAATGCATGCAGTGGGCTTGCAAGGAGTTCTCACATTCAGAAGGCCCACAGCCAGTCATTTCCCTCTCTTTCCTGGGCAGGCAATAGCCTAGCATTCTAGGTCTGGCAGTCAGCTTATGGCTGTTAGCTTCATGAAGAGAACAATAGGTGAAGGACAGGAACTCTGAGTTCCAGTTTTGGTTTTACTTCAGAATTGATCTGAGTCAGTTCTGGACCTTAGTTTTGTAGCTCATATTAAGTGTTCAGTAAGTATTGTTTTTCTTCCTTTCCACAAAGAAACTCCAATTCTGGGATCCCTACCATATAACCTCTTGCTGGAGTGTTTGAAAGAAGATACAGGTTCCAACAGATACAGGTCTTCAGTTGCAGGAAAATCTCAGTGAAATGCATTGTGGAACAAACTCCAAATACTTTCTGTATTCAAACACCTTCCTCCCTCACCAGAAAAGTCACCTTTGGCCATTCGCGGACAAGGATATATTTTCAAGGACTTCAGTTCTACTCTTAGCTATTCTGCCAGCTCTCTGTAGAACCACAGGCAACTGATTTCCTCTCCCAATGTCTCAGTTTCCCCTTCTGTAAAATGTAAGAATTGACAAGGTAATCTCCAAGGTCCTTTTCTGCGCTCAGTGCTTCATTTCCTCGAATCTGTGAAGTAACTGGTCCAGCATTTGTCATCACCTGGTGTGGAGATGAATTTACCTGAATATACAAAGGATATTTAAAACTTTAAGGTTAAAAAAAAAAAAAAAACCACCAGAGATCATAATTAAGATGTCATTGGTGACCTCTGAAAGAAGTCAGGCTGCCAAAAGTTAAGGCGTGGGTGGTTCATGAAGTGTGGACAGCAAACGTCAATGAGTCAAGAAATTTGATGGAAGACCAGAGAAAGATAAGAAGGTCTTAAGGCATCTGGCAACACTAAAAGAAGTATAGTTGCTTGTTTATTAGTTTTTTTACTTTAAGAGGAGACCCAAGATATTTGTTAACCAAGAGGAAGGAGTGGGAGAGAAAGAGACTGAAGATTTTAGAGATGGGTAGAGGAGGCCATTGATGGATTGATGTCCTGGAGGAGTCAGAAGAGGGGACTGAGAGCACAGCTCTTTCTCCCCAGCCCTGCCACCTGCAAATCTGACAGGTGGATCCCCAGGTACTATAGAGGGAATCCAAACATCTGAAGGGGGCTGGGCAACTTGTCTTTTAAGATTCCTTCTCAATTCAGTGATCACTGTGTCTATCTATCCTTATTATGCCACATGGCCCACAAGCAGATGAGAGCAGACAGTGTGAAAACTCTTTGAAATGCGGTCTAGTGCCTGCAGTACTTCCTGACTTACCAATGCCAGTAACCTGAGACTTTTGATACAAACCACCTGCTTCGGAATGTGGGCCGAGGAAGGAGAGTGGGGTAGTAGGAAAAGCACCAGACTGGGAGTCATGAGTTTGGATCTAGTCTCTCATTGGAATTCTTTATGCGCCCTTGACCTTTGAGCACATTCCCTCTTCTCTGAGTTGCAGTTTTCCTTGGAAAACAGGAGTTCAGAGCAGGAGATTGGTTTACTTCTATGTGTCCCAACTCTTGAGTGTTACAGAGGCATCCTTAAAGAGCTGGCACTTGTCTCCATGGTTCTTGGGCAGCTCTGCACTTAACATGGCCACTGTGGTACAAGGAACAAAAGTGAGGCTGGAGCAGCTATGTTCTCTTTGGCAGTTCACACTGACATCACCACAGAGCTCAAAGTATTGCCATCAGCTCAACAGGAAAACCCACATGCTTGTCAATGATGTTCTGAACTTTCTTGTTTGGGCTGGGGCACCAGCAAGACTGAATCATGCTTAGCAAAAGAAGGGTCACGTCTGGTGTGCTGATGACACTGACAAAACTCAGCATTGCCTTAGAGGACTGAGTTCCTGACTGAATTCCAAGTTCTGAGTTGAGAACTTGGTTTGCATTTTGTTGACTAATCTCCACTAGAATTAAGGAGAGGTGGATGTATCTTTGTCATCAAATACATCATAACAAATTAGCCATTTGTTAATTCATAAAAATGCATTGTGCAACTGCTTTATTCATTAAATATATGTGTATTGAATGGATGGATGGATGGATAGATGGGTAGATGGTGGATGATGGATGGGTGACAGATTGATGGATGATGAATGAGGAGACCTAGGTTCTGGTTCACAATATCACTCACCAGATGGGCATATGAGCCAGGATTTTTTCAGTTACAAGTGACAGAAACCTTAATCTAAGTGACTTAAGTGGAAATTTTATTTTATTTTATTTTATTTTATTTATTTTTTAGTGCTTATTTATGAGAGAGAGACAGAGACAGACCATAAGCAGGGGCTGGGGCAGAGACACAGAATTGGAAGCAGGCTCCAGGCTCTGAGCTGTCAGCACAGAGCCCGATGCGGGGCTTGAACCCACAAACCAGGAGATCATGAACTGAGCCGAAGTCGGACACTTAACCTACTGAGCCACCCAGGTGTCCCCATTAAGAGGAAATTTTCAAAAGAAATGTGGTGACTTATATATCTGAGAAATTATCAAGAGTACCAAGGTCCCATGTATCTTGCAGCTCTGGCTTCTTCTGTTCTAGCTGCATCTACAGATGGTCTTGCCTCCACCTAGAAGCCAGTTTCACAACCAGGAGCTGCATGCATACATTCTTCTAGCTTTGCAACACCAAAGGAAAGAGTGCCTTGCCCCCAAGAGTTCTACAAAAAGTCCCCAAGAGCGTCCTCACTGGGCCAGGTTGGGTCATGGGGTCATCTCTGGGCAAATTCTCTGGCCTGGAGGGTGCAGCACGGACTGGCTGGGTCCGAGTCTAGAAGCGATGGTAGCCCCAGTGAAACACATAGACTGAGCGAAAGCAAGGTGGCATTCCACATTCCCAGAAGATGAGGGAATGGACACTGGACTGGAGAGGCAAAACCCAGCCAGATGGCCTCTCATGGGGCAACTACATTCCTCTGATTGTCCTCACAGCACAGGCTTTATGTGATGGGAAAACCCTTTGACAAGGTGAGTGGTTCTTCTTTCTACTTATCATTTATTAGTAACCACCATGGCTCCTCCTCCTCTTAAAGCCTTCCCCAGTATCGTGGCCTCCAGGCTCCTCCCTTTTCTGATCTAGGCCATCTAAACTTTCATGCCATCTGACTCATCATCAAGTGTATCTGGAGCGGTAAAAAGTACCTACAACTTCGGGGCACCTGGGTGGCTCAGTCGGTTGGGCGTCCAACTTTGGCTCAGGTCATGGTCTCACGGTTCGTGGGTTCGAGCCCCGCGTCGGGCTCTGTGCTGACAGCTGGCTCAGAGCCTGGAGGCTGCTTCGGATTCTGTGTCTCCCTCTCTCTCTGACCCTCCCCTGCTCACACTGTCTCTGTCTCTCTCTCTCTCTCTCTCAAAAATAAATAAAACATTAAAAAATTAAAAAAAAAAAGTACCTACAACTTCATCAGGCCCAACAAAGATATATGGCAATGAGTAAGACTCTCTTTCTACACGGGAAATTCCTGATCTAGTCAGTGATCAATCTCCTTGCATTGTTCTCTAATAGCTCTGCATGTAAATCTAATCTTATCTCCAAAACAAAACTGCCGGCTCCTTGGGCAAGGCCATACCTCATCCTTCTAGGTCACTCCTGTCCCTCCAGGCTATATCACCTGAGTATCCCTGTCCTGGGCCCTTGGAGCTCCCCTCAGTGAATGATTGGAAGCCCTACCCCGTACGTCCCAACTTTCTTTCTAAAGGATCCCGATGCTCCTAGAAGCCAGGTCAGTCCTTCTTTTTGCTACCTCACACCATGTGCCTTGCTTCCCACACCCTCGGTCACCACATTGCTGGCACCTTCACCTACAGCTTAGCATGTCTTCCGTTCTTGGCTTCTAAAGTCATTCGGGCTGCGTGGCCCTGGCTGTCCTTTGGATCTAGCCATCTGCAAGCTGAGGAGAGAAAGGATCTTTCCTTGCAAGGCCAGAAACAGGGTGGCAGCTTCATGATCTGCTCTGTGTTAGTCAATAAATATGTGGTAAGCATCCACTGTTCTGCACCCAGAACGTGTGCTAAGGAAGTTGGTGAATGGGCAGGCAGGGCTCTGTCCTCCAGAAGCTCACAAACCAGAAGGAAAGACTACAGGGCCCTCACCGAACCCTGGGAGAGGGAAGCTTCTCATGCTCCACAGGGATCCCTTCCATCTACTCATGGGAATGGGGAGGATAGGGACTTGTCTTGGTTCAAGTACCCCTGGTGGCTTGGTTATGGTGCAAGGAGGCGGGGAGGGAAGGAGAGGAGTGACCCCCATGATGAGCTATGCAAAATGGTCCTTCTATGTCATTTGTCAATCAGGTCTCTGGTCTTAGCATATGGACCCAGACTCATTCTCCTTCCACTGACTGCCAGGGAGGTACTGGGGGAGCAGCTGGTCACATGCTGGGGCATCTTAACTTTGACCTCAGCTGTTCATTTAAGGCAGCCAATCAGGGCTCTCCTGGGGGTAACTGTATGCTTCTTGCTTGCACCAATATGCCGACAACTGCAGTGGGTATGCTCTGAACCCCTTGCCTCATTTATACTCTTCCATCACCAAGCACAGGCCTCTGTGCTGGGGACCAGCTTGCAGAAAACTGATCAAAAAAGTGAAATGAAGCAAATCTAATTGAACCGTGCCAAACTGAATGGCCCTCTCCTAGGCACATAACAGACAGAATGTGATCTTTTAAAAAGAAGGAACATTTCCTCATCCATCTGCTCTTCATTGAATAGCCCTTGAATTCTTTTGGAAGGTGAGCGTTTCTCTGGCATATGACTCTTCTCTCCTTTGCTTTGAACTCAGAGGTAAAATTGCTCCCAGGATCTCAGTCCCCTTCTCTCTGCCCCCACCTCTTCTTTCTGACATTAAAATCAGTCTCTGCCTTTCATATCCACATGGGAGGGGGTAGGGCTCTGCTAATGAGTGTTTGAGAAGCCCTTTGAGATCTTGGATGAAAGGCACCTTATAAAATACAATTAAAAATAATAGGGGTAATTACTAGCTGGGTTAGTCCCTGTAGGTTAATTAGAGAGTTTTCCTCTGGCAGGTCCTGATTTTGTGCAGAAACACATGGGTTCAAAAGGCGAAACTGATATGAGATTTCAAGGGCCACTCTTATGCTTCCTATATTCCAGGATCATGCGCTGGCATCTTTTTTTGAAATCTGAGGAGCATTGCAGCAGGCCAGAGCTGGGAAAGATCTTCCAGATGCTCTGTCCAACTTCCTTGGTTTGCTGATAAAGTCCATGAGGCCCAGAGAGGTAATGGGACTGGCTCCAAGTTGCACAGTAAGGGTGGCACAACCACAGCTCTGGAGGTACAGTCCCTGGACACCCCAGAGGGGGTGGAGGCAGGAGGTCCTGTCACCAGACCTAATCAGTAATGCACCCTATCCAATCTGTGCAAACTGGTGACCTGCTATTGCACAGTAGAGCATCGGAATAAGAGTCAGACTGAGCTGAGTTCAAATTCTAGCTCTGACACATATGACAGACGGTGGCTGGCAAGTGAGCCTCAGTTTCCTCAGGCATAAAATGGGAATAATATCTGCCTCAGAGGTTGCTGGGAGGTACAAATAAGCAAGGCACACAGAAGCACTTGGTTTGGAGCATGTATTTAGTCAATGCTGCTTGAATGTGTGCTGTAAGAATGAGTCTCGGCAATGCTAGGGATTGACCTAAAGTCCTTGCTTTCCACACCTATGTTCAGTCCAAATTTAATGAGCCCCTATTATGTGCCTAACACTGTGCTAAGCTTTCCAATACTTTGTTTCAGTTAATCATCACCAGCCCCCCATGAGGTTAGCTGTGTGAAATTAAGGTTCAGAGAGGTTAGCTAACTCATCCAAGGTCACACAGCTGAAGAGGAGGCAGGACTGGAACCCATGCTCTCTGCCACTATGAACACTGCCTTCCTTTGTAGGGGGATAAAAGGCACAGACACTGTTGTAACCACACTGGAGACCCGGAAGGATTTCCTGCTGTGATAGTGGAGAGAAGTGATGGAGGGCATCGGGGAACAGGTATAGCCTAAGAGGACCCACTGAAGCATTAGTTTTTAAGGTTATGAAAATTAAACTCTTCTCCTTAACCAGTATTTCTTTATTTTGGGCATCTGCCTTGATGCCAGAAGTCAAATGATTTCCCTTGAGAAAAACAGTAGCTGTAACTGAATTTAGGATCAAGACATCTAGATTCAGGTCTTGGGTCTGTCTCTTAGAAACCGTGTGACTTTAGTCAAGTTTCTTAACTTCTCCATCTTTGGAGTCTTGTCACGTGAGATCTTTAAAGGCTCAAGTGGCAGGAGCACAAAACTACTTGGTCAATTGCAACCTCCTTTACAAGTGAAAATCGTTACTATTGCCATTCATAGTTTAGCAGATTTTCAGAGTGTTGCAGGAGGGGTCTGGAATTCCTAGGGCCTGCAGGAAAACTCACTCAGCATTTGTCTCCAAAAGATAGTTGAGAGCGTTCATAACTCTAAGCTCAGATTATTTGGTTGGAAGAGAGTATTTTAGGGGACCGGTCCTTTGAGATTCAATTGTACATTGTAATGGGTTCCATTTATTTGAGATTTCAATTTATTTCCCAGCTGAGCCCCAAGATCAGAACCTGCTGTGTGACATTTTCTACTTCTGTGTGTGAAGAAACTCAGCCCCTATGAAAGGCTGCTGGATGAGGCCAGCAAAGGAGGAAGAAGCTGACCTTGAGTCGTGAATCATCCTCCATAATTTCCTCATCAATCAAGCCTTTCACAATACTTCCTAGAAACTAGAATAGCCAGGACTGTATTCTTCTGAACTATTCTTTCAGAATGGGTGATGTTGAGTCATCCTCTCCAGCGATTTCCAGGGTAGACCAAGAGAATGATAGCATCTCAGACTACCAGAGCTAAAGGGACTCAGAAGTCCTTCCCCGTCTAGCGTTTGGGCCTTCTGGGGAGACAGTCATCTAACACTCCCTGTGATGGGGCACCCACTTGTTCACTTTGCCAGACACTTGCTAAAAGCCTCCCTATCTCTAGCCATCATCTATCTTGATGGAATTCTCACTCACTGCTCAAGGGTCTGTCCTCTGGAACCGCAGGGACAGGTCTGCCCCTCTCCAACACCACTGGTAATGTGTCAACCCGGAGACATGACCTGAGACTTCCCAAGACTAGATTCCCCATGTTAGAGGGATGAGGTGATACAGACAAAAGTACCTGGCTTTAGAGGTCAGAAAGAAAAGCTTACATTCAAATCCCAGTTCAACAACTCATTAACTGCATGACTGGGAAATTTACTTCACTTCTCTGAAACGTATTGTCTTATCTTTAAAACAAACAGTTATCAATACCTTCTTGGATTGTTATAAGGATTCGAACTAACATATAGCAAGTGTTTGCACGTAGTGGGCATTCAACAAGCAGTAGTCTTTATGTGGCAAGATCCATTCATTTTTAAAACATTTATCGAGGGCTTACTTTGTCCCAGGCACATTGCTGGGGGCTGCCCACAAGGGGGCAGAAAGAGAATGAATTTTGTTGTCACAAACCTGGGTTTTAATCCAAGCTCTACCATCTACCAATCCCATAACCTCAGAAAACGGACTGATTGAAGCCTCTTCATCTCCCCCCTGCACAGGTATTCCTGAGCCTCACCTGTCTCATCTTGGCAAAAGGATGTGGTGGGGATTAAATGATATAAAGCATATCAAGCACTGAGCCCAGTACCTGGTTCAGTATGGAGGCTCAGTAACTGCCTTCCATATTGAAAGTCAAAGATACTGAGTACATGATGGAGTTAAGGCAAGGCTCAGCTCAGGCATGGCAATGGATATATTATTATATGGAATTTAAAGTAATCTTATCTAATTTTATAGTTCCCAATGTGGACTCTGGACTGCTTCTTTTTTCTACTTATTTTCCCAGGGGAATAGATTCTTGCATATACAGGGACAAAGTCCTTTAGCTTTGTTGTGTTGTGGACACCCATGGGAATCTTCTACATAAGCATGAAAGCTGTACCACTCAGCTAGATATAGTCTTAACTAAAGAAGAGTCTAGCTATGTCTCTGACTCTTAAGAAGTTTAATTACATTAAGGTATGAGTGGCTGGTAGCTGCAGGTTTCCAGAGAGAAGACTCCCAGCCTCCACTGAGACTCATGGTGACAAATTCTAGCCATCCTTGAGATTAGAAGGTAATCAGGGCTGGGGCTCAGGGCTAGCTATAGCTTCTGTTCCAAGCAGAGAAACAAAGGCAGAAGAAGTTCATCCATGTAGACAAGGACAACATAAGGGGAGGGAGTGGGTGGAAGAAGAAAACTCTGTAGATACCAGGGCACCTGGGCCTGCAAGCACCAGGCTAGGCCAGCACTGGGACCTCTGAGCCCATTCCCTGGGAGTCATGCCTGGCTTGGGAACTGACCAGGGCTTGGTCTACCACTTCAGGGTCTCTGTGGAGCTGAGAAAAGGCAGCAGCTGACAGAGACAACACTACTAATCCTAGTCTTTCTCTCCATTTGAGCCACCGGATGCCTGCTGGGGGAAACCAGCGGAGGAGAAACGAAGTTTGATGTTGTTGCTATTCCAGAACACCCAGGCAAAGTGCCCATCCTTGTAACGTTCAGCATGGTGAGTATAGTTAATAATGCTGCATTGCATAGTTCAAAGTTGCTAAGAGGATATTAAAAGTTCTCATCACAAGAAAAAAAATTCTTAACTATGTATGATGATGAATGTTAGCTAGACTTACTGTGGTGATCATTTTAGAATATATACAAATACTGAATCATTATGTTCTATACCTGAAACTTACAATGTTATATGTCGATTACATCCCAATAAAAAAAATGTTTCTTAAAAAGTGCCTATCTTACTTCTGTTTTAGACCATATGATAAAGAAAAGCCATGGTTCTCAACCTCGTGGGTTTTTTGTTTTTTTTTTTTTTAACTTTATTTATTTTAAGGGCAGGGGCAGAGAGAGAGAATCCCATGCAGACTCCATGCCTCGCCTGGAGCCTGACACAGGGCTTGATACCATGACCACGAGATCATGACCTGAGCTAAAATCAAGAGTCGGACACTTAACTAATGGAGCCACCCAGGTGCCCTGGTTCTCAGCCTCTATAACCTGGGGTCTTGCAGACATGTAGATTCTGATTCTGTGGGTCTGGATAGACCCCCAAATTCTGCATCTCTGAAAAGATGATGCTGACGCTGTCCTGAAACTTTCTGCCTAGGAAATATATCACAATGTTAGAAAAAAATCATTACAAATATGCGCCATCCCCAACCATTAAATGCAACCTGCCCGTACCCAGCAGCAAGAGATGTTATAAAAAATATTTTTTCCAGAATCGTCCCTCTGTCTGACACATTTCTTGTGCTACTTCTCCTAGCTCTGAGGTGCCCTGGCTTTTTTCCCCAGCTCCCTGTTTCGGGCCCTCCTCCTTTTAAGTGACATACCCAGATACTCCTTGGGTCCCTTCTCCCCTGTACATGAGTCCCTCTTTCACGATGGCACCCTCAGTCTGAGGGGGTCTGTGACATGACTGTGCTGGCAGTGGTTATGATCATGCCCCATTCTCCCACCACCACGCATACCTGTTTACGAAGCACTTTCAGGTCTGCTAGGGCACTGTCACCCTCACAGACAGAGGAGACAGGCTCAGAGTTACTGTCATTCAGCCAGAAATGTACAGAAGCAGAGTTCCATGGGACTCACTGCCCTGCCTCCACCATGGCCACCCAAAATTAGAGCAATGATCAATGACCAGCTAGCTCTTTCTGTTCCTTTATTATGGTAAACCCTTACTAGCCCTCCTCAAACTGACTTGACATCTTCTTAGTCTTCCTTGTTGATTTGGACATCTCTGAGTCATTGCCAGATGCAGACATGTGTTCAAGGAAATGTTAATTTATGTTCCAAATGTCTGAAGACAATCCATCTGTATCTATAGTCAGTAGAGACAGAAGTACAGGTTCTTTCCAACAAGTCAGCCCAAGCACAGCAGAGGGGGAAGAGGTATCAGAGGGAGACAGGGTCCCTAGGTGTCTCCCCTCTCCCCCGTCTCAAAGTAATATCTTAAAGTCCCACAAAGAGACATTTTCTAATTCTCAAGGACCTAGAAAAACCACAAAGCATGACAGTATGTGGTCGGCCCAACGGCAGGACCAGTCTGACTCACAAGGCATCTGGGCATCCTGGGAAGGTTCCTAAGTGGGTTGGAAATCTCTTATGCCCCACTTCACATACCCCAGGCCCACCTTTTTTGTTTTGTTTTGTTTTGTTTTGATTTGATTTTTTTTATTTATTTATTTTACAAATAGTTTATTGTCAAGTTGGTTTCCATATAACACCCAGGGCTCATCCCCACAAGTGCCCCCCTCCATGCCCATCTCCTCCCTCCCCCCCACATCCATCAGTCCTCAGTTTGTTCCCAACATTCAAGAGTCTCTCATGGTTTGCCTCCCTCCCTTTCCCCCACCATTTCCCCCCTTCTTCTCCCCCACGGTCCTCCATTAAATTCCTCCTAATCCTCCTATACGTGCAAACGTATGATATTTGTCCTTCTCTGCCTGACTTATTTCGCTCAGCATAACACCCTCAAGGTCCATCCATGTTGCTACACTTGGCCAGATTTCACTCTTTCTCATTGCCCAGGTCCACCTTTTAAATCTACCCATTGCTGTGGCAACCAGCTGTACACCAGCTGTGCAGAATATCTCCCGCTTTCTGCCAGCTTGTACTGTGAGATTCTGGGCAATTTCTTAACCTGTCTGGGTCTCAGGTTCACTGTCTAGAAAGGGGGGATGGTGATGGCACTCACTTCATATGGTAGCGAGGATCATACGAGTCAGTAAGTGTAAAGGACATATAGCAGTGCCTGGCACAGAGTAAGAATTATTTTTTAAAAAATAGGCATTGCTATTATTATAACTCACTATTACTTCATCTTTATTCTTACTCTAACCGAGGGCTGGGTGCTTGAAGAGGAAGCCTGGGCTTCTTAGTGCTGCATCTGCTGATTTGGAGCCTGACTTGCCATGGATGGGAGTTGACATCGGCCCTCAGGCCTGAGGGGTGGGAGAAGTGGGACAGGAAGGACAAGAATTGCCATTTACTGAAGGCCCAGAATCTCAGAGAACTCACAACACCTCAGAGAGAAGGTATTCTTACTACCTCCTGTTTAGACATGAGGGAACTAAGAAAGGCTGGAGAATTCGCCTGAGGTCACGTGGCCAGGAGTGGCTGACCAGGCCTGACCCACCAAAGTGGCACCCGATACCTGGGGCCACCATGTGAGGCTGCAGAGGTGACTAAGAAAAGGGCACGTTTCTACTGTTACCTGACTGACACTGTCCAGGAAGAAGAGGGAGGTGGGAGCGAGGTGCCCTCAGAAGCCACAGGGGGTCACCTGTCAGGGCTCTGAGAGGAGGGGGGCCTGAGCACTGCTTCCCTACAGCATGACAAGGGGGCTGAGCTCCAGATGAGGTGAGCAGGGAGGAGGAGGTCTGGGCCCGGAGTCAGGACCTGAATTTCAAGCCTGGCTCCCTGGGCCAATTCTGGCACCCAAGACAGGGTCTGCCAGGCAATGGGTGCTCCATGATTACTGCTGAACAAATGGATGAATGAACCAACGAATGAATAACATAAGCTCTGCTCTCAGAGAGATTCCAACCTGGAGGACACACTCGTTATCATCGGCATAGAGCAGCTTGTGCTGTGTCAACCCGCTAGGGCAGAGCACAGGGGGTGTGAATTCAGCCCAGGAAAGTGCCCCCTGTGAACTGGCATGTATTCTGAAAAGGGAACTTGAGCAGGCCAAAAGGTCAGAGGGGTTCCAGGAGGCAGAGAAGGGGCCTTTGTGCACAGAGGCTTAGAGGCAGGGGCAGTTTAGCATTTGAAAGGCATGTGAGATATAGTGTCAGATACAGCGAGATCCTTGTATCCTAGAACACATTTTGCTCTCGCCCCTTCCATTCCATTCTCCCACAGTGCAAGTCTACACTGCGCAGTTATCTGTAAACGGGCAGGTGCCCAGCATCTCAGCACTAGTTTTCTAAATTTTTTTTTTAATGTTTTATTTATTTCTAGGAGAGAGAGAGAGAGAGAGAGACAGCGTGAACAGGAGAAGGTCAGAGAGAGAGGGAGTGACAGACTCTGAAACAGGCTCCAGGCTCTGAGCTGGCAGTCAGCACAGAGCCCGACGCGGGGCTCGAACCCACGAACCGCGAGATCATGACCCAAGCGAAAGTCGGACGCTTAACCGACTAAGCCACCCAGGCGCCCCTCAGCACTAGTTTTCTAAAGTCCAGCCTCATGCAAGGAGCTGGTTTCATAAGGAGACCTGTCAGCTCCCAGGCCCCAGGGTCGGCTCTGTCCAGCAACCATGACAGGGCCTGAGGCCAAGCCAGCCCTCAGCTGAAACTGAACCCCCGTCTGGGACCAGACCTCTGTCCTCCTCCTGGGTGCCCAACCCACCACCACAGCCTTCACACACACCCTCCCAGGCCAGCTCCTCCCTGGCTAAATCCCACTTCCCTCTCCCCACTCTGCCCTGTGCAGACACTGACAGCAGAAGCTGGAGGAAACCAGACAGGCAGGCCTTGCCAGGTAGCAGCCAGGCCCTAAGGAATCAAGGACGAAGAGGGTGACGTGGAGGTCACTGGGGCTCCCTGAAGCCAGAAAGACGTGTGGAGGAGCTGCTCTCTGTTGGAAACTAAAGCGAGAGCAGTGAGAGGCCCTTTTTGCTCCCCAACAAATGTTCCTGTGAGAGTTAAGAGAGTTATAGTGGCCATAATGAGCCCTTATGTCTTTATAGGGCTTTACAGTCTATAGCCCGTGTTTACACGAGGTATTTATTCTAATAGAGGAGCAGCGATAAGAGTGGAAGCCCGGGGCTCACCCTCCGTCACACGGCAGCAGGCAGCAGGGCCAGGGCCAGGCCACTGCTCTGACCCCAGGGACTCTCGATGGCCGATGTGTGCTGAGTAGCTGCAGACCCTGCTACCTGGGGGACTTGGAGGTCAGGACCAAGTTTCAGAGGCCTTGTGGGATTCCAGGGATGGAATGGCCTGATGAAAGGGATGACCATCATGTGCACGTTCTTGACAAAGAGCTTTTCCCATGTGCTAAGTACTCACTGGAGCCTTTGAGTACCTCAGGCCCACTCTGTAGGGGGATATCACCATTCCACTGAGGTAACTGAGGGTTAGTGAGATTAAACAACTTAAAGTAAGTTAACTTACTAACAACTTAACTGTTAGTAAGGTTAATTCATAATGACTGTTAGGACCAGGATTCGAGACCAGGAATGACCATTCCAGAGTTTGCTTTCCTCGACACTGCCCTACACTGCCACCCATGAATAACCTTCCAGAGAGAACATGGCTCCCCTTGGCTATCCCACTTTAAGTTGGACCTCTTCCCAAACTTCACTTACTGGGCCCCCTGCAGGCTAGCCAAGGGTTATATGATCCCCACAATAATCATTGACTGCCACCTAGTGGTGCCATGTGGAATGTCACATTTCTATCCCTTCGTCAGATTTTTGTGATGTTCAATGCTTATCCTCAGTGCCTACAACAGTGCCTGGTACAAAGTAGACATTCAATAAACGCAATAAACGTTTATTGAATGAACTTTAGTGAGCCTTAGAGAAAAAAGAAATATCAACTAGGAAGACTAAAGCATTGCTTGACCCAACTTTTTCATTTCCTAGAAATTCCCCAGGCCCGTGTTTTATGTTCTCTGACGGCAGATCTGAAGGAACAAAGGACCAGATGTAGAAAGAAGCTGGCTATCTCCAGTCAGTTGGACCTGATTGCAGGACCTGACCACACAGCTTCTAGAAGCCCTAGAACTCCCATCTCCATGATCCTCTTTCTTTCTGAGGAACTAGCCCTTGACTGAGCAAGAGCAGTTTGACCTGATATGCAAAGGAAAGGGAAGACGAGAATTCAATAAGCCTTTACTTTCCTTCTCTTCTAGGACAGTAGAAAGTCAGCTCAGGGGCTCCTGGGTGGTTCAGTCAGTTAAGTGTCCTGGCTCAGGTCGTGATCTCATGGGTTCGTGGGATAGAGCCGTGAATTGGGTTCTGACCTCCCAAGCCTGCGTGGGATTCTCTCTCTCTCTTTCTCTCTCTCTGCCCCTCCCTTGCTTATGTGTGCTACACACACACACACACACACACACACACACACAAATAAATAAATGAACATTTTTTAAAAAGTCAGCTCAGCGCTGCCTTGAAGCAGGAGGTCCTTCCTAGAGCCCCAGCTCTGAAATGAACTTCTAGTCTTCCGGCTAGGGAGAGCCCTGTAGAAGTTGCTGCTTTATTTGGTGTTATCAAGAGACTGAGAAGCCATGTGATTTCCTCTGCAAGGACTGTAAACAACCATAACTGGATGAGAAAGGCACAGCGCTCTCACAAGGGAGTCTCCTGCTTCGTGCCCTCCTCGCCTCTCCTCAGATTGACTTCTCTTTCCTTCTCTGAAGCCTTGTGACTGCTCTTTCCTCCATCCAGCCAGTTCAGGCCAACTTTGATCCATTTTTCCCCCAGCACCCCATGGCGGGGCCACTATGCATCAACCATCGTTCTGATTATACAGCCATAGTCTTCCGGCCCGGGTCAAGAAGAGACAAGAGACTGGCGAGGCCCGCTCTCCAGCGGAGTTTTTTATAGAAAGGATCCTGCAGCCCAGTGGCTTTTCTGTCCTGGCTCCAACCCCAGCTTATTCTGCTCCCGTGTTCCTGGACATGGCGGTGACTCTGTGTCACCACGGCCTGCTCCCCCATCCCCTCAAAACGCAGACTCCCAAATTGCACAGTAATTGAGAAACAAACCTAAGTCAACTACAGAAGAGTTCCATTTCCCACATGGACTGTGCTTCTTAAACGTGAAAACTTTAAAGGAGGCTGTACCCTGTCACCTGTCCTTTGCCTCCATTTCGGTTTGCTCTTCCCTTGGCAGGTGTTTCTTACAATTAGACTAAAGTCCCCTGCCTACACCGGCTCCCCAGTCCTCGCATTTTGAAGTGATTTGCTCAGTCGCTACTTCACTCACGCTTGCAGACACAAATGCGTATGCTTTAAAAATATTTGCTGAGCATTGGGATCAGGCAGTGTCCCAGGCACCGAGAGTCAAAGATGTGCTCATTATTCTCAAAGCACTCCCAGTGCAATAGGAAAGAAATATGTCCTCGGATGCTTAAAGTACTATGTGATCACAAATAGGGACATATTTGTGGCTGTGTGAGCAAAAGATAGACCCAAATTAAATTAGTTTTAGCAAAAATTAGACATTATTGGTGCCAACAACTGAGATTCAGCAAGAGACTCTGGCTCGAGGCATGGCGGGATTCAGAGTTCAGATGATATCATCAGAACGTCCCCTCCCCTCCCCTCCCCTGCCTTGTTTTCATGGCATCTGCCTGGCTTTCAGCTGCTGGTGATGCCCCATGGAGCAGAATGAGAAGCGGCTCAGGTACAGGGATGGGCCACACACCCCCAAAATATAACTGTGCAAGTTCCCACAGTGAAATTAGCTACACACACATACTCACACACCCTCACACACACACACACACCCCCCACACTTTACAGTGAAATTGTTCTTTATAGGGGCTTTCTAAATGACATTGCTCTACGTCCTCAACTCTAATGAAAAGAATTCATAACATGAGGTTAGGGGCCAGGGAGGGGGGGCCTAGACTGATGAGTTTATCACAGTGATGAAAAGTGGAGTCTCTGGGAGCCATTAAGGACCTGACAGATGAGAATCACTTTGGGATCATATCTGACCTTGGAGAGAGCCCTATCTGAGGTCTCCACTCTCTTTGGTACAGAACAGATCCAAGGGGGTAGGGGGAGGGCACATGAGGGATAGAGGCCTCCACGGGCACCAGGGGTTTCTTAGTTTTATTTTCATCACACCTGCATCTCATTTTACAGATAAGGAACTGAGACCAAACAGTGCCACAATTAATAATGATCAAATCGGAAATACACTATATATTATGAAATATATAATAGTTGGATGTTTCGTGCACATATATCAAAACATCATGCAGTTGTTTTTCTTGTAGAAATATGGCTAGAGATTTATATTTTCATTTGTATTCTAAATATTCTCTCTGCAGCCTGCGGGACTTTTCTGAAGCACAGAGCTGATAAAGTTAATTCCTTGCTTAAATTCCTTATATGGATCCCCTTTGTTCTCAGAAGGAGATTCATATTTCCTAGTATGGCTTCTAGAAGATAGAGTTTTAGGACAACCCAAAGGTCAGAAACCTAAAAGAAGAGCCCCATGAAACACTGGGACCTCCAAAGACTAAACCTTCAGTGTATTTCTCGTAGTGAGAACTAAAACCACCAAGAAGTTGCTTGATCAAGTTTGGCTTCTCTTTTGAGAAGAAAAATTCTCAGAGGGGTTGCACCAGCTTACATTCCCACTAGCAGTGTAGGAGGGTGCCCGTTTCTCCACATCCTCGCCAGCATCTAGAGTCTCCTGATCTGTTCATTTTAGCCACTCTGACTGGCGTGAGGTGGTATCTCAGTGTGGTTTTGATTTGTATTTCCCTGGTGAGGAGGGATGCTGAGCATCGTTTCATGTGTCCGTTGGCCATCTGGATGTCCTCTTTGGAGAAGTGTCTGTTCACATCTTCTGCCCATTTCTTCACTGGATTTTTTGTTTCTTGAGTGTGGAGTTTGGTGAGTTCCTTATCGATTTTGGATACTAGCCCTTTATCTGATATGTCATTTGCAACTATCTTTTCCCATTCCGTCAGTTGCCTATTAGTTTTATGGATTGTTTCCTTTGCCGTGCAGAGGCTTTTTATCTTGATGAGGTCCCAGTAGTTCATTTTTGCTCTTGATGCCCTTGCCTTTGGGGAGGTATCAAGTAAGAAATTGCTGTGGTGGAGGTCAAGGAGGTTGTTTCCTTCTTGGTCCTCTAGGGCTTTGATGGTTTCCTGTCTCACATTCAGGTCCTTTATCCATTTTGAGTTTATTTTTGTGTACAGTGTGAGGAAATGATCTAGTTTCATTCTTCTGCATGTTGCTGTCCAGTTCTCCCAGCACCATCTGTTAAAGAGGCTGTCTTTTTCCATTGGATGCTCTTTCCCGCTTTGTCAAAGATTAGTTGGCCATACATTTGTAGGTCCAATTCTGAGTTCTCTATTCTATTCCATGGGTCTATGTGTCTGTTTTTGTGCCAATACCATACTGTCTTGATGATGACAGCTTTGTAGTAGAGGCTAACGTCTGGGATGGTGATGCCTCCCGTTTTGGTTTTCTTCTTCAATATTATGTTGGCTATTCTGGGTCTTTTGTTGTTCCATACAAATTTTAGGATAGTTTGTTCTAGTTTTGAGGAGAATGCTGGTCCAATTCTGATTGGGATTGCATTGAATGTGTAGATTGCTTTGGGTAGTAATGACACTTTAACAATATTTATTCTTCTGACCCATGAACATGGAATGTTTTTCCCCTCTAGAAAACAGTATGGAGATTCCTCAAAAAATTAACAACAGAACTCCCCTATGACCCAGCAGTAGCACTGCTAGGAATTTACCCAAGGGACACAGAAGTGCTGATGCATAGGAGCACATGTACCCCAATGTTCATAGCAGCACTCTCAACAATAGCCAAAACATGAAAAGAACCTAAGTAGCCATCAACTGATGAATGGATCAAGAAGATGTGGTATATTTATACAATGGAATACTACATGGCAATGAGAAAGAATGAAATCTGGCCATGTGTAGCAACATGGATAGAACTCAAGGGTGTTATGCTGAGTGAAATAAGTCAGGCAGAGAAGGACAAATACCATATGTTTGCACATATAGGTGGATTAGGAAGACGTTAACAGAGGATGAAGCGGGAGAAGAAGGGGAAAAATAGTTGGGGAGAGGGAGGGAGGCAAACCATGAGAGACTCTTGAATGCTGGGAACAAACTGAGGGCTGAGTACAGGTAGGGGAGAGGGGAAGGGGGGTGATGGGCATGGAGAAGGGCACTTGTTGGGATGAGCACTGGGTATTATATGTAAACCAACTTGAAAATAAACTATAAAGAGAGAGAGAGAGAGAGAGAGAGAGAAGAAAAATTCTCTGTCTTGAGAATTTTGTAGCTACAGTCAGTATCACGTTGTGGTCCTGAAACTTCAAATGACAGAGGAGTTTTTTGGGGACATCCCAAAAGATGAAAGCCATGCTGGGAAGGTCTCCCAGTCAACTAGCAAAATAAAACACAAGACCTCTCTGGAGGAACTTAGCTATAATTCAGGCCTCAAAGAACTCCTACAGATAAAGACCCAAGGAAGTGAACAGTTCATAGTCAAAAATAACAAATACAGAAAGAAATAGACACCATATGAAAATGATAGAAGAAATAATAGGCAGTAAAATCAGACATACATAGACTGCAGCACTGGAATTATCAGGGAAGCATAATATCCCCATGGCTAATAAGGTTAGAGATGTAAAAGAGGGAATTGACAATGCGAGCCAGCATCAAGAGATGAAGAAATGACCAGGAAAATTTAAAAACAAAATCTCAACCAAAGCTTCTAGAAAGTAATGCCATAAAAAGCTAATTTAATATTCAGTGAATGAATTAAACAGAAGATTAGACACAGTGGGAAAAAAGACTAGTAACCTAGAAGATGCATCTGTAGAAATTATCTAGAAAGTTGCTTAGGACACAAAGAGATGGAAAATAAAAAAGAACTTAAGTGATGTGGAAAAGTAGAAAAAAGAAACTGTAATATGTATTGAATTAGACTTCCAGAAAGAGATAGTAATAAAAATCATAGGAATTAGCAAATATATAGTACTTACTATGAGGCCCTATTCTAATTTTTTTTAATGTTTTATTTATTCTTGAGAGAGAGAGAGAGTGACGGAGCATCAACCAGGGAGGGGTGGAGTGAGAGAGGGACACAGAAATCCAAAGCAGGCCCCAGGCTTTGAGCTGTCAGCACAGACCCCCAACGCGGGGCTCAAACTCACAAGCCATAAGATCATGACCTGAACTGATATCAGACGCTGAACCGACTGAGCCACCCACACGCCCCTGTGAGCCCCTACCCTAAATTGTTACATAATTAATCCATTATTCTTCACAACAAACCTATAGTTTTGGGTAAATGAATAACTGAGTAAATAAATTTTTCTGACTGTTTTAAATGCTTCACGGTTAAGTTTTTAAAGAGGATGGCCAGAAACTCAATTTGGCTGTGGCATGGGCACATGAAAAAGGAAGCCATAAGAGCTAAGGCTCTAGATGATCTGAAAATAATCTAGGTAACAAATATGCTGTAGAGGGAGGATGGTGATAATATGTGCAGTGTGCTAAATTCCTTATTTTTTAAATCTTTTTTTTAATGTTATTTATTTATTTATTTCTAAGAGAGAGAGAGACAGCGTGAGCAGGGGCGGGTCAGAGAGAGAGGGAGATACAGATTCTGAAGCAGGCTCCAGGCTCTGAGCTAGCTGTCACCACAGAGCCTGACGCGGGGCTCGAACCCACGAACCATAAGATCATGACCTGAGCTGAAGTTAGACGCTTAACCAACTGAGCCAGCCAGGCGCCCCAATTCCTTACCTTTTATAAAGGGAACTCTATACACCCTGTTGTTGGTATTGACAAATCAAAAGCAGAAATGTAGTTTCATTATACAAAGCTATAACTGTAACATCTAAAAGAATTAAGAATGGAAACTGGAGGGACACCTGGGTAGCACAGTTGGTTAAGTGTTCAACTCTTAATTTTGGCTCAGATCATCAAGTCATGATCTCAGGATTTTGAGATAGAGCCCCACTTCGGGCTCCATGCTGAGTACAGAGTCCGCTTCAGATCCTCTCTCCCTCTCTTTCTGCCCCTCCCCTGCTGGCACACTCTCTCTTTCTAGAGAAGAAGAAGGAGAAGGAGAAGGAGAAGGAGAGGGAGAAGAAGAAGAAGAAGAAGAAGAAGAAGAAGAAGAAGAAGAAGAAGAAGAAGAAGAAGAAGAAGAAGAAGAATGGAAACTATACACACTGGTTGCTACTGAGGAATGCAATTAGGAGACTTCATTTTTCACTGTATACACCCCAGTGTCATTTGAAATAAAATTAATGTGCATACATTTCTTCTGTGACTAAATTTGAAAAGATCAAGAGGAGCCTGGCTGCTTCAGCTGGTAGAGCATGCAACTCTTGATCTTGGGGTTGTGATTTGAGCCCCACATCGGGGGTGGAAATTATAAATAAATACACTCTAAAAAGATCAAGTGAGCCAAGCCATGCAGGGCCTTGAATGCCAAGCAAACAATTCTTTAGCTACAAAAGCTCACACTGCTTTGGTGGATGGTTTACTGCCCAGGCTCACAGAAGGCAGCAAAAGGCTCCAGGAGAGCCATTCCTCACAGGGTGGGGAACCAGATGGGGTAGGATGGGGACAGGCTGAGATAAGCGATTGGAGTCAGGGCAAATGAGAAACATCTTCTTTGACAGTTTCTTCTTTGACAAATCTCCAGGATCTCATTTGTCACTGCCCTTTAGGCAGGAAATCACAGGGGCTATCATCCAGCATCTTGATAAGCCTCAGGCCATCACCGAAACTCACTCCTGCTACTGCAGACACCTTCCCATCCAGAGGGTAGAGAAACAATTGCTACGGTTTGACAATCTCAGGAAGGCTCTTCCCTTTCCATTCTCTGCTTCCAGCAAGAAGAATGGTGCTCAGGTAAGAGTTTGCTCAAGAGTTTGCGCAAGAACTATCTTATTTCAAAGGCCATTTTGTTTTCTTCCTCTTAGTCTACGTGCTCGTGAATTCATGTTAAGGTAGGACGTGCTGGAAGCCAAGGGCACCCCATGGCAAATCAGGAGGCGTGAAGCTTCCTCAGGGGCGCTTTGGGTGCTGGTAACTTGGACTGTGAGAGAGCCAAACAGGACCCACCGCGTTCTTTTTGCTTCTTTCCTATCTCCCTATACTCTCTCTTTCTCTCCAAACATTCAAATCCGCAACTATGGAGAGGTCTATTTTGCTACTTTTCATTTAGGGAGCAAGATGATATGCTGGCCTGATATTCCAAAGCTAAATAAATTGTTTTAATAAGGTCAGCTTTCACAGATCTGCTTGCTATTCAAAGGTGGGGTGTTTTTTTGGGGGGGTTTTCTGTTTTGGTTTGGTTTGGTTTTGGTTTTTGGAGTTTTTTTGGTATCCTTGTATCTGGCATTATCCCAGCAGAAAATGTAGGGTACTTGAGGAGAGTTTAATGAAAGGTTACACAGGTATGGGCAGAGATAAGGAAAATCTATAAAGGATGCTGACTGAAGCCCCCAGAGATGAGGCCTGAAGGGAAATGGGAAGAAGTTACCAGAACCCAGGAGGGCTATGGCTATAGGGGTAGTTGTAGCTATGCCCATAGGAAAGGACCACCAGACAGAAGCTAAGTCCCCAGGCAGAGTAACACCTCCACTGCCAAACCACAGCCCGGTGGACAGAGAGAGCCAGAAAGTCACAAACAAACCCCGGTGACCCTCCTCCTGGCCTCCAGCTCCTGTCTGCGTCTCCCTTTCGCTGAAAGCAGCCAGGACCCAGAGACAGAGGGATGAGGATGATGAGGATTCAGAGGAGGGTAGAGAAGATGGAAATGAGACGTGATGGCAAATGGAGAAAATCCATCTCTTCTTAGAGCCTCCCTACAAGCTGAGACTTCCTGGGACTTTGTCTATGTGATTGGGTCAGTTTCTCACTGTATCTCCTCAGTATGTTTGTTTGTTTGCATCTCTCTATCTGGTGTCACTTCTTCAGAATAATCTCTCATTATCACCATAGATGCCTTAATCGATTTCAGTTTTGTGGGGATTTTTTGTTTTGTTTTTTTAAAGATAGGAGTACACAGGTACTTGTAAGCATTTTAAGTTTATGATTTTGGCTGCTCTAGAAAGAAATCCATTGAAAGAGTGACCTGCACTGTGTTCCCCGCAGCAGAGCTGGGCACTGGGGACACACTAATGGACAGGGGGAAAGCATTTTCTGTCCTCATAAAGCTGACACACTGGGCCATTTCTGGCCAAAGGCTTGGCCATACTCATACCTGCCATAGAAAAAGGTCACATTCCCTTCATGACCCTAAATCACATTCTCCTTTCCAGTGGATGAATCACTCTCAGTCACTGAGATTGTCCACAGGTTATGCCTGAGTCTTCCAACTTCCTGGTCTTAAGAGAAAATCTGTCCCGGGCAGGAATGTCAAGCTCAGAGTCCTGTTGTCATCACATATAACCTGTCCAGACTTTTCAATTCTTGCCTCGTCCAGACACGGCATGGTCTGGGAGGTTGAGTGGAGGTATTTCAGCCATAGAATATTCCCATGTCAGTCGAGGGTCCATGTTGTGGTAGAGAGAGCCCAGACTTCATAGTTAGAGGGAACTGGTCTGAATCCAGGTTCTAGAACTTCAAAGCGACGTGGACTGCAGGAAGTATAATTTCTGCAAGGCTCCATCTCTCTTCTCTGTAACATGGAGACAGCAATCCTCACGTAGCAGGGTGGCCCTGAGAATCAGTGCGCATACAGCGGGTGCTCAAGTCTTGCTTGTGTTCCTAGGAATACCAGTGAAGGGTTTCTGAGCATCGACTCCACTGCCCCAGCCTGGGAGAGCACACTTACACCAGAGAATGGAAGTTTGTACGTGGAAATCCTGATCGTGACTTTGGGGACTGTCGCATTCGCCTTGGGCGGGCTGGTAGGAAACGTGACTGTGCTCTGGCTCCTGGGCTTCCGCATACAGAGGACTGCTTTCTCCGTCTACATCCTCAACCTGGCTGGAGCTGACTTCCTCTTCCTCTCCTCCCATATCACATATGACCTGGAGGCACTCATCAACGTCCACTTCGTACCCTTTACCATTCCCCACTTTTTCACCACCATGTGGACCTTCTCCTACATAGCGAGCCTGAGCATTCTCAGTGCCATTAGCACTGAGCGCTGCCTGTCGGTCCTTTGTCCCATCTGGTACCGCTGCCACCGCCCAAAACACACGTCAACTGTGATGTGCGGCCTGCTCTGGGCCCTATCCCTGCTGCTGAGCATCCTGGAAGGGGAGTACTGTGGCTACCTGTTTCGGGATTTTGACTCTGGTTTGTGTCAGGCATTCGATTTCATCGCCGTCGCCTGGCTGATTTTCTTATTTGTGCTTCTCTCTGGGTCCAGCCTGGCCCTGCTGACCAGATTGCTGTGTGGCTCCCAGCGGATGCGGCTGACCCGGCTGTATGTGACTGTGGCGCTCACGGTGCTGGCCTTCCTCTTCTGCGGCCTTCCCTATGGCATTCACGTGTTCCTCTTATTCTGGATTCAGGACCATCTTAATATGCCCCTCTTGCATCTTTATCTGGCTGCAATTGCCCTGTCCTGTGTCAACAGCTGTGTCAACCCCATCATTTACTTCTTCGCTGGCTCCTTCAGGCAGCGGTGGCCCCGGCAGCGAAAGACCCTCAAGATGGTTCTCCAGAGGGCTCTGGAAGACGTATCAGTGGGGGATGAAAATGAAGACAGACTTCCTCAGGAAACTCTGGAGATGTCGAGAAGCAGTCTGGCATTCTGATTCGGAGTCTGCCTCAGTCAGACAAATGTGGCTTTGAGAACCAACCTTGTCCCTATCAGTTTGGGAGGTTTTCTTGACTTCTCTCAGCCTCAGGGCCCCTGATCTTAAAACCTTAAAGTTGCAAGATAAACCTGATGGTTAAGATAATATCTTGCCTCGTGAGGACTGAGACAGTACCTGCAAACAAACACTGAGCACGCGGCTTGAGGACTGCCTTCCCGAGGGCCTTCACACCATCCCAAGCTTTCCCAACTCTGGGGTCCACTTTTGAAGATCCTCCTTTTCAGCACAGGCTGAAAGCAGTGCAGGATCAGTCTAAATTTCTTTGGTCACTGCACTTGGGAGGGACTGAAAGAACATTCCATGACAAGTTTCTGTGGTCAGCATCCTGCAGCCTGTCCCCATAAAAATGGAAAGAATTAAAGAGCAGCCTAGCCCCCAAGGTCAATCTTCTTTGATTTTAGCAGCCCCTAGAATATGTCCCTACCTTAATGAATGTTTATTGAACCCAAGACTTAACGAATGAATAAATGATGAATTTTTAAACCAAGCCTGTGCTAAACATCCATTCACCAGAATCGAGTCACCATCCGTGATTTTTCTTCACCATTTTCAGTTTGTACAAGCAAAGTTAAGTTTTATAACTGGACAAATCAACCTTGAAATGTGCTTAAGGTTTGAGGTAGGTCATCTTGCTATGATTTCCTTTCCCATACCCTCCGGTAGAAGCCCATGTGTGTCCCTTCTCATCCCTGCACCCCCCCCACACACACCCCTACCAAAGAGCTCTCGCCCTGGTTCTCCCTTCCTGGAGCTCTCTGGTCCTTCATGGCAAAATGTCTAGGACACTAGACTGTGTTCTCTGCAGACAGAATCTGTGCCAGATTTACTTTTTATTCCACAGAGCTCACAACATTAGTTGCATTCATCTGACTGCAGATAAGTACTTCTAAAGTTACACGTTCCATAAAAATAATAGGTTCAAATGCTGCATCTTTTAAATAATTTTTAGGTTTTTAAAATTGAGGTACGATTGGAGGAAGAGTGATTGCACAGATCATAAGTGTACAGCTCAGTGAGCTTTGGCAACAGTACACCCGCATGACTCAAGGCCCAAGCAAAACAGAACGCGTTTTGCGTTTTCATTGCCTCTGTAAGGTCCCTCATGTCCCTCTTACATACTCCTCCTGCCCCAGAGGCCATTTTCATTCCTACTTCTAGCACCAAAGATTAGTTTTACCTGACCTTTGGCTTCATATACTTAGGATCCTTCAATGTACTTTTTAGTTCCTATCTTGTATCACTCAGCATAATATTTTAAGGATTTACCCAGGCCATGGCAATTGCCTATGAGCGCTAGCTCATTGTGTGAGTGCACCGGTTTATTTTCATCCAGATAGATATCTATGTAGTATTTGATCACTGGCTATTTTGAATAAAGCTACTGCGAACAGTCTTCTTCAAGTCTTTTTCTGAATATATGTTTTTATTTCCCTCGGATAAATAACCTGAAGCGAATTTGCTGGGTCACAGAAAGATGTATGCTTGACTCTGAGAAACTGCCAAACTCTTTCCTCAAGTGGTTCTGCTCTTGCACATTCCATCCAGCAATGTCTGAACGCGCCAGTTGTTCCAGATCCTTCTTCACAAACGCTGCCAGTCTTTTGTATTTTAGTCATTCTAATGAGTGTAAAGTGGTAGCTCCTCGTGTTTTAATTTGCATTTCCAAAGTGACTTATCAAATTGGCATCTTTTCCTGTGCTTGTTGGCTACTTCTATTTTTTTTTTGAAGTGTCTAAGTTTTGCCCATTTTTATTAAGTGTTTCCCTTTTTCCGTTATTTATTTGTGGGAGTTTGTATACATGCTGCGTGAGTCTTTCCTTCGTTATGTGCGTTATAAATATTCATCCTGTTGGTGGTTTGCCTGTTCGTTTTTAAAAATTTTTTTAATGTTTATTTATTTTTGAGAGCGAGAGACAGAGAGACAGAGAGCATGAGTGGGGGAGGGCCAGAGAGAAAGGGAAACACAGAATCTGAAGCAGGCTCCAGGCTCTGAGCTGTCAGCACAGAGCCCGACGCATGGCCCGAGCCCACGAACTGTGAGATCATGACCCGAGCCAAAGTTGGACGCTTAACCAACTCAGCCACCCAGGTGCCCCTTGCCTATTTATTTTTAAATAGTTTTGCATCATAGAGCACTTTTAGATTTATGGGAAAATTTCACAGGAAGTACAGAGGGTTTCTGCCTACTCTCTCCCCATCTCCATTCCCCCCGCCCACAGTTTCTCCTTTACTAACACCTTCCATTAATGTGGTACATTTATTAAAATTGATGCACCAATATTGACACATAAACTGAAGTCCACAGTTCACTTTAGGGTTCCCTCTGTGCTGTGTACCTCAATGGATTTGACAAATGCAGAGTTCAAGCACTATCGTAGTAGTATCATATAGAGTGGTTTGTCTGCCCCAGAAATGAATATGTAGGTATGGGGTTTATTGTTGTTGTTGTTTTCATTTTTTCTTTTATTTGCATTTATTTTATGCAGAATTTACTCCCGGGCCATAAGTTTTTGTTTCTTCAGTTTCTTCTGCAATATCTTGTTCTTTTGTGCAACTTCCTCTTCTGGTTTAGGAACAATGTGCTCTTTTTCAGTAAGGATCATCTCAGGGGAGCAGGGAGAGCTCACATGTGGGTTAATCTGACCATGAGCCCTGTAAGTTCTACACTGCATCTTGGGGTCTTTGTCCATCTGGATGTGCTCAATGCCCAGAGAACCTACATCTACACCCTTAAGTTCAACATTACTCTCTGCATTTTTAAGCACATGCCATAAAACTTCAGCACTCTTTTTGTGCCACTGACCCTGTGTCCAGCCCCGCTGTCTGGCCTGGGCGCACCTACCCACTCCACTTTCGTAGCGTCGGAAGGGCACACACCGCTTCTGCACAGTGACATCTTTCAGATACTTGGTGGCTTTCCAGATATGCACACCCTTGATGGCCTGGGCCGTTTCACATGTGTTCTTAAAGGGAACATGAAGATTTGAACCTCCCGATTTGCATGACTCTGTGGGGTTTTCCAGGTCAAGTGAATAGTGAACCACTTTCAGAGATCCCCTCAGCCTGCTTACGGGAAGAGCTATTATTATTATTATTATTATTATTATTATTATTATTTATCTTGGTTTGGATTCTCTGTGCTACCTGGATCTGTGGTTTGGTGCCTGCAAATAATCTGATAAATTCTTGGCCATTATTACTTAATATATATCTTCTGTTCTTTCTCTCTTCTTTTGATAGCCCTATTCTTTTATAATCATCCTTCAACTCTTGGCCATTCTGATCCATTTTATTTTTCAGTCTTTCTCTTTAACTTTCAGTTTGGAGAGTTCCTATTAACTTATCTTGGGGCTCACTGATTCTTTCTGGAGTTTTTTAAATTAGTTAAGTAATTAATTATTTTATTTCAAGAGTAGAGTTTAGAGATTCATCACTTACATATAACACCCAGTGTTCATCCCAACAAATGCCCTCCTTAATGCCCTTCACCCATCTAGCCCATCCCCCTCCAACAACACTCAGTTTGTTCTCTGTATTTCAGAGTCTCTTATGGTTTGCCTCTCTCACTGTTTTTATCATATTTTTCCTTCCCTTCCCTTATGTTCATCTGTTTTGTTTCTTAAATTCCACATGAGTGAGATCTTATGATATTTATCCTTCTCTGACTGACTTAATTCGCTTAGCATAATACCTCTAGTTCCATCCTTGTTGTGAGGCTCACGGATTCTTTGAAAAGCTATAGCTAGTCCAGTCAAAGACATTCTTCACTTATGTTACACTGTTTTTATTTTTAGCATTTCCTCCTCCTCCTTAGAGTGTTCATCTGCACTTGCATATTGTCCACTTTTTCTACTAGATTCCTTAGCATATTAATCACAGTTATTTTAATTCCCAGGCTTATAATTCCAAATCCTCTGCCATGTCCTGAATTCTTTACATCTTATATAAGGAATCAGTTGATCCTGTTACTTTACAAATCAAATCTATAACTGAAAAGAGTCTAGAAGGAAAACTGAAACAAGTTATTGCTTCTGGAGAAGAGGACTCAGGAAGACTTTTACTATTTATTCGGTACATTTCTGTGTCAATTTGAAAGAAAACGTAAACCTGCATGTGTTACTCCTAGCACAATGAAAAAGCATGGGACAAGTTATGCAGGGCCTTGAATGACAAGTAAGGAGGGTATCTTTATTCTTAGTTATAAAGACTCCCAGTTCAGGCTCCCATGGCTGCCCAGGCACACCGCTGGCAGCCAGAGGCCACAGAACACCAGTCCTTTGCAGGTATGGGCACTGGATGGGGTGGCAATAAGCAGAGGTTGAGAGAGAGGAGTAGAGTCAGATCAAAAGTCAAGAAACATCTCATGAAGGATCATGACTCAGAGAACATCACACTCTCACATGCCAGCAGATTCCCATACAGGAAATCACAGGGGCTGTCCCGCATCTTGATAACCCTTGCTCCTGCACGAGGCTTCATCGCCGCCGCCGCCACTGCCAGCATCTCTCCAGGGCAAAGAAGTGTCCTGTAGCCACGGTCAATCACAGGACAGCACAGGGCAGCTTGTCATCTCCAGCAAAAAGAACGGAGGAAAGGCACCTTTATCAAGTCTTTCCAGAGCCATTGTTGGGTTTTTCTCTTCTTGCATACCCAGGCACTTGACCAGGGAGAGTGGTATTCAGTGAGCCACAGGGGATCCTGCAGGAAAAGACAGGAAGCATGAAGCACCTTCTGGCCACTCTGGGGGCTGGCAGCCTTGACTGTGGAAGTCTGAACTGGTAAATCTACATTGTTCCCCTCGTTAGACCCTTGTCCCATTCTCGCCTCCATCCCAACCATTCAGATTGTGCTGTCGTGGTGAGAAGTCTGTTGCCTTCCTTAATTTAGGGAGCAAGATTGGGAACACGCACACATCCCAAAGCTAAAGTGCTGTGAATAACCCAGTCATCTGTTTTACTTGCTTTTTGAAATTTATTTTCCTTTCAGTATCTCTCAAGATGCCAGCAGAAAACAGATGGCCTAAAATGGAATAATTCAGAAGAGTTTAATTAAGGGACACTTTATCAATATGGGCAGATTCAGAGGAAATTACATGGGATGGTGACTGGTACCCTCAATGGAAAATAATAGCAAGAGCCTTAATATCACTGGGCTTGAAAGACAAGAGAAGTTACCAGAACCCAGGAGGGCTATGGCTATAGGGGTAGTTGTAGCTATGCCCATAGGAAAGGACCACCAGACAGAAGCTAAGTCCCCAGGCAGAGTAACACCTCCACTGCCAAACCACAGCCCGGTGGACAGAGAGAGCCAGAAAGTCACAAACAAACCCCTCCTCCTTGCCTCCAGCTCCTGTCTGCGTCTCCCTTTCGCTGAAAGCAGCCAGGACCCAGAGACAGAGGGATGAGGATGATGAGGATTCAGAGGAGGGTAGAGAAGATGGAAATGAGACGTGATGGCAAATGGAGAAAATCCATCTCTTCTTAGAGCCTCCCTACAAGCTGAGACTTCCTGGTACTTTGTCTATGTGATTGGGTCAGTTTCTCGCTGTATCTCCTCGGTATGTTTGTTTGACTGTTTGCATCTCTCTATCTGGTGTCACTTCTTCAGAATGATCTCTCATTATCACCATAGATGCCTTGAGAATCAAATGCAATGTGGTCTTTTTAAAGATGGGGTACACAGTATTCATTAGGGGTTTTGTTTTTTGAGACAGCGTGTGCACACAAGCAAGGGAGGGACAGAGGGAGAGAGAGAATCTTTTTTTTTTTAATGTTTATTTTTCAAAGAGAGAGAGGGAGAGGGAGAGCAAGCAGGGGAGGGCAGAGAGAGAGGGAGACACAGAATTCAAAGTAGGCTCCAGGATCTGAGCTGTCAGGGCAAAGCCCGACGTGGGGCTTGAACCCACTAACTATAGGGTTTTTAAAGGGGAAATTAAGGGTAGGAGATTACCTACATATTGATGAAAAGGGTGGGGAAACTTCTAACTATTCAAGTGGAAAGTTGGAGCATGCGCACTGAGGAAATATCATGTGATATATATACCATGTTCACTTTGGGGCGGAGACAACATCCGAACGAGGCAATATTCAGTCCCGGATGTCAAGTGGTTATCTTAAGACACGGAGAAGGGACTATGGGCGTGCTCCGAGAGCTGGTATGAACTGGATAGAGTTTTGGGCTCATTAAGGAATGTAGGGCCTTGCTTTGTTCCTAGGCTGGAACCTTACCAGTTAACCTTGAGCCCAGGTGCCAGTGGGTTTGTTAGTGGGGTCTGAAAAGACAAAATAGCTGATTGGTGGGAACAAGTTCTCTGAAAAACAAGTTTTAAACTTTCTGCTTTCAACCTCATAACTCTGTGGGGCACAGTTTCAATTCTCCCTTGAGTAATGACCATACCTCAGTCTTGAGGAATTGGGATAATGGCCACTCTGGCTACTTGCTTATCTCTTTGGGTAAGATAGCTTTTGGGTAAAGAGCAGTTTTTGCAAATCTGCGACATATCTACATGCAGGGCTAAGCAGAAATTCCTAAGCCCTGGGTCAGAGCAGCAAGAGAAATAGAAGCAACACTAGATACTTCTTCCTGCTAGAGATTCAAATCCAGGCTCTACCACTTCTGGACATGAGACCTGGAGCATATCATTCAACCTCCTTGTGCTTCTGTTGCATCATATGCAAGACAGGAATAATATTAGCACTGGCCTCACCTGCCTATTTAGAAGATTAAAGAGGTAATAACAAGTAAGCACTCAATCAGCTGCTACAGTTCACCTTTGAGTAAGTAGGTCCTTATTTTTCCCCTGGGATCTGCAAGAGCATCTCTCTTTTCAGTCAAAGCCCTTCATAAAGTGGGAATATGCACTTTTTAAAACCACCTCCCCTCCATTCTCTCAAACAAATGCTTTAATCTGCAAAGAATACTCAGAATCACATTCAGGGACAATAGGTGGGTTTTATACTATACAACTCCTAGAAAAACCACTTCATAATCCCCTTCTGTATTTCCGTGCCTCAGCTACCTCTATCCAGACCCAGGCCTGTTCTCTCTTCTCCCAGCCTTGCTTCTTCTTCCTCTAAAATGCAGAGAAATTCAGTTGCACTCCGAATCCTTTCCCTAAACTATGTACTTAGTTCTTCTGGTTGCTCACTAAAGCCCTATGCTGGCCCTCCCTGGGCTGGACACCTCACAGTGGTCATCACTAGTTATTTGTGCATGTATTAAGAATTCTTTCAAACACACACCAAAACTTTCCACGGAAGGAATACTGAGAAATGAAATTTTCTTCATTTCTTTATGTGTGTGTCTCTGGATAACTAATTTCATTAAGAATTTTTCAATGTTACATTGAACCTAAATTGTCTACTACCCTTAGGCTCCTCATTCATTTGTTCATTCATTCTTCATTTGTTGCTTAAAAATTCCTTGACTACCCACTGTGCCACCCACACAGTTAGGCCCTGGAGACACAGCAGTGGACAAGAGTAAACTCTTCCTGCCCTCATAAAGCTGACACATTGAGCTATTTCTGGCCCAACAGCCTAAGGTGTCCTCACCGTGTCATGTCAAGAAGTCACATTCCTGGGGCACTTGCGTGGCTCAGCCGGTTAAGTGTCCGACTTCGGCTCAGGTCATGATCTCACGGTTTGTGGGCTCGAGCTCCGCATCGGGCTCTGTGCTGACAGCTAGCGCAGAGCCTGGAGCCTACTTCAGATTCTGTGTCTCCCTCTCTCTCTGTCTCTCCCCTGCTCACGCTGTCTCTCTCTCTCAGAAATAAATAAAACATTTAAAAAAAAAAAAAAAAAAGAAGTGACATTCCCTTCATGACCCTAAATCATGATCTCCTCTCTCCTTGGTGGGTGAACCTCTCTACAGTCCCTGAGATTATCCACTGTTCATGCCTAAGGCTTCTGACTTCCTGCCCCTGAGCAGAAGCCACTGTCCCAGAGCAGAAGTAATGCTGGGCCCAGAGTCCTGTTGCCATCCCACACAGCCTGTCTAGACATAACTGCCTCCTGGGGACACGTCACGGCCTAGGACAGTCAGTGAAGATGTTTGGATCACAGAACTTTCCCATGTCAGTAGAAGGTCTGTGTTGCCTAGGTTTTAAAGTTGGAGAAAACCGGGTTTGAATTCATGTTCCTGGACTCCAAAGATGTGCAACCCTCACTAAGTTTCTTAATTGCTGCAAGCCTCTGTTTTCCTCCCCTGTGACACAGGGACAGTAATTCCCATGTTGCAGGGTGGCCCTGGAGGTACACTGGACTCAGTGATGAAGTTTCTGCCCTGGTCAATGAGAAATGACTTTGAGAGTCAATATTGCCCTGTCAGGCTTGGAGATTATCCACTCTTCTCTCAACCTCAGGCCTCTGAAATGCCTCAGTGATTCCCCAAAGCCTTCAAATGGATTTTTTTTAATCTGGCTCTTTTAGTTTTTCTCAGAGAAAATATTAATCTTCTGAACCTTCCTTATCAAATCCCCTTTTTTTTTTTTGCAAATTTTCACTGCAACAGAATCACTATCCAAAAACTATAAACTCCCCCCCACCCCAAAACCATAAAACCCTTGTGCATGATTGTTTTCTATCTGATAGTACGGGAAAAGAAGATACTTTATTTTTTCCCTCAGGCTATATTCTCCTAAGACTCACATTTGATCCTACAACTGGGAGCATTCTGGAGGTGAAAAGACTGAATAAATAAGTTCTGCTATTTTTAACCTCATTGGGTTTTTTGGGTTTGAGAAAAATTATGTCCTTTGAGGCATACTCTCTACCTACATAAGAATAGTTCAGGTAATACAGTTTATCAAAACTGGTGGCATTTGCCCATGGCACGGTGACAAGCTAGAATTAGGTTCTAATAAAGAAAATCATGGCCTTTGCCCTTAAGAATTGGTGAATGGTTGGGGCGCCTGGGTGGCTTAGTCTGTTAAGCGTCCGACTTTCGCTTAGGTCATGATCTCGCGGTTCGTGGGTTCGAGCCCCGTGTCGGGCTCTGTGCTGGCTGCCAGCTCGGAGCCTGGAGCCTGTTTCAGTCTGTGACTCCCTCTCTCTCTGACCCTCCCCTGCTCACGCTGTCTCTCTCTCTCGCCTAGAAATAAATAAAAATAAATAAAATAAAATAAATAAAATAATAAAAAAAAAAGAATTGGTGAATGGCTCTTCGGCTCTGACCTCAACCAGTGTCGAGTCTAGAAATATGTTTCACCAGTTCTAATTTAGCCATTGGAACCTGTATTGATTTCAAGATACAGATTATCTTGGAAATCATTTATTAATAGCTTACAAATATTAGGTTTGGGAACATTCTGTAAACCTCAAGATCTTGTACCGATTGTTCTGGCTGTGACTTTCAGTCAGTTTCACGGCCAGTCCCCATAAGAGACAGGATTGAAGACATCTGATCCTGCCATAGTCACGTCAGTTGTATTGATAAAAACTTAGATTCAGTACAGCATGTTGCACTATTCTCTGCCAGCGGTTACTCAGTCCCCGACAGAACTCAGCAGACAGGGAGGGACCACCGTGAGATGGTGTGACAACAAAATGGGCTGTCTGCTCCTCAAGACAGTGAGGCTGCCCTCGGATTTACCTTCAGAGAGAGGAGCTAACAAATGAACTCTGAGTACTCAGGAGAGAACACAAGGCAGGCTACGAAGCCAACCAGAGTTTTCTGTTTTTCCAACCAAATCTCCTGACTTCCAAACGCTGTAGGAGGGCTTGGCCGTAGGTTTGGCTCAGCCAGAGTGCAGGATAGTGGGAGGAGGCAGGAAGAGATAGTTGTAGCCTATGCAGCAGACAAGGTATTCTGATGGGCTGCCACTGGCTTAGACTGAGGGTTCCTATGAAAGTCAGTCTTGGGAGTCTGTGACTTCATTAATCGTACAGCTTTGGCTGAATATATACATCATGAGGAGGTCTGTCAGAAAATTTCATCTGGTGTGTGAATCAAAGACTGCTGGGCTTCCCCTGGGCAACTGTTGTTGGTTTTTTTGTTTGTTTGTTTTTTAGTGACATTCCTCTTCATGTTGGCCACAAGGAGACAGAGTTCCTGGATGCTTAAGCTTAGTTAGCCGCTGCAGCCCACACTGAACTTGGTTGGCCCTGACACATCTCTATCAGAGCACTTACAGCATTTGCCCTAATGATTCATCTGTATGTCTCCTCCTCCACCACACTGTGAAGTCTTTAAGAACAGATAGCATGCGGGCGCCTGGGTGGCTCAGTCAGTTAAGTGTCCAACTTCGGCTCAGGTCATGATTTGTGGGCTCAAGCCCCGTGTCGGGCTCTGTGCTGACAGCTAGCTCAGAGCCTGGAGCCTGCTTCAGATTCTGTGTCTCCCTCTCTCTCTGACCCTCCCCTCTTCACACTGTCTGTCTCTTTCTCTCTCAGAAATAAATAAAAAACATTAAAAAAAAAAAAAAGGATAGCATGTCTTTGAATCCCTAGTGCATGGGACTTGCTCTGCAATTTTGAAGATGTTCAGCAGTTATTTTTCTCAAGCAGCTCCTACCTGAAAATCATGGTATCGTCCAACTTCTTGAAAAGACTGGCTCTGTCACCAGGCACCACAGTAGCGCCTGCAAACATCTCTGGCTCAAGAGAACAGAAAGTGTCCTCTGGAGTCTGTGGGTCTGAGGAAGGCTCTGCTCTTTCATTGCAGATCTGTTTGTTCCCTCTGGGGGCACAAAGAATGAGGGAAGGAAGGTGCTCAGGAGCTCCCTCTTCCCAAAGCTAATGATGATTTTCCTTGTAGCTTCACCTTGGGGTGGATCAAGCAGGATATCCACGAGTTTCCTTCAGAGAGAGAGAAGATTTGAAAGTTCCCTTGGCACCTTTGGGAGCTGACATCCACAATTGTTTATTTATGTATGAATCCAACAAACTTTATTTAAACCTACTTGGTCGAGCACTGTGCTGTTTCTGTGTAGAGGAAATACCTTTTAAATAAGTCTCTGGTACCACAAAAGACCCCGAATAGCCAAAGTAATACTGAAAAATAAAACCAAAACGGGAGGTATCACCATCCCAGACTTTAGCCTCTACTACAAAGCTGTCATCATCAAGACAGTATGGTATTGGCACAAAAACAGACACATAGACCAATGGAACAGAATTGAGAACTCAGAAGTGGACCCAAAAGTATACAGCCAACTGATCTTTGACAAAGCAGGAAAGAATATCCAATGGAAAAAAGACAGCCTTTTTAACAGATGGTGTTGGGAGAACTGGACAGCAACATGCAGAAGAATGAAATTAGATCATTTTCTCACACCACGCACAAAAATAAACTCAAAATGGATAAAGGACCTGAACGTGAGACAGGAAACGATCAACACCCTAGAGGAGAAAGCAGGAAACAACCTCCTTGACCTCCACCGCAGCAACTTCTTACTTGACACATCCCCAAAAGCAAGGGAATCAAGAGCAAAAATAAATGATTGGGACCTCATCAAGATTAAAAGCTTCTGCACAGCCAAGGAAACAACCCAGAAAATTAATAGGCAACCAATGGAATGGGAAAAGATAGTTGCAAATGACATATCAGATAAAGGGTTAATATCCAGAATCTATAAGGAACTCACCAAATTACACACCCGAAAAACAACCCAGTGAAGAAATGGGCAGAAGATATGAACAGACACTTCTCCAAAGAGGACATCCAGATGGCCAACAGACACATGAAACGATGCTCAGCATCCCTCCTCATCAGGGAAATACAAATCAAAACCACACTGAGATACCACCTCACGCCAGTCAGAGTGGCTAAAATGAGCAAATCAGAGAACTCTAGATGCTGGCGAGGATGTGGAGAAACGGGCACCCTCCTACACTGTTGGTGGGAATGTAAACTGGTACAGCCCTTCTGGAAAACAGTGTGGAGGTTCCTCAGGAAACTAACAATAGAACTCCCCTATGACCCAGCAATAGCACTGTTAGGAATTTACCCAAGGGATACAGAAATGCTGATGCATAGGAGCACATGTACCCCAATGTTCATAGCAGCACTCTCCACAATAGCTAAAACATGGAAAGAGCCTAAGTGTCCATCAACAGATGAATGGATCAAGAAGATGTGGTTTATCTATACCATGGAATACTACACGGCAATAAGAAAGAATGAAATCTGGCCATGTGTAGCAACATGGATGGACCTTGAGGGTGTTATGCTGAGCGAAATAAGTCAGGCAGAGAAGGACAAATATCATATGTTTGCACGTATAGGAGGATTAGGAGGAACTTGACGGAGGAACAAGGGGGAGAAGAAGGGGGGAAATGGTGGGGGAAAGGGAGAGAGGCAAACCATGAGAGACTCTTGAATGATGACAAAAACTGAGGACTGATGGATGTGGGGGGGTGGGGGGGATGGGCATAGAGGAGGACACTTATGGGGATGAGCACTGAGTGTTATGTGGAAACTAATTTGACAATAAACTATTTGTAAAAAAAATAAATTAATTAAAAAAAATTTTTTTTAAATTAAAAATAAAAAAATAAATAAATAAATAAGTCTCTGGCTAATAGACTCTATTTTTTTAACCAATCCTGTTCATTCTACTTTGCACATATATTGATTGATGTCCAGTAAACGCTGAGCCCTTCACGGGGCCATTCACGGATTCTCTGGACACCTGGGCACCAGAGCACTGACTTATCTGTGTCACAAGAGCCAACTGGTCTTTTCTAATCCTATCTAGGCCAGTTGGACTTGTTTATGTAGTTACCTAAACAAAAGGCAATGTAAATCAATGTAGCAAGAGAATAAAAGGAGAATTATAATTTTAATGAAAATTATGAATGTTTAAAAGGGCAATAAAAGCCAGTCTCAAAATTATTGTTATTGAATTAGCCTGACAACTATACTAGGCTGAAAAAAATCGAACAATATTGAAAAATATCCTCATGCAGAACGCTATATATATAATGTCATGCTCTCTAATAAATCCAACTGCAAATCACCAACGACATTTAATGGATGTGCTTTCTGTAAGAAAGACAGAATAGAACTCTATTTGCTAATCCACATTCAAAGGAAATTCTTTTTGCCTCCATTTCTGGTGAATGAATTCTAAGTAAAAATAAAATATTTCTACAAGTGTATCCTTTTTTATAACTGCCATTTAATGGATCTTTGCAATGAACCTAACCACTTGTAATCTTGAATTTATCATTAAGTGGGCTTTTCATAGCAAAGTCACTCAGTCATTCTTCTGTTGATTCTATAAATAATAACTGAACATCTTCTATGTTCCAGCCCCAGTGCCAGGCAATGGAGATTCAAAGGCAACATCCTCATCTTCAAGGAACTCACAGTCTGTGGAAGGAAGGAGCTTACTACAAGGCAGACTGTCGCACACTGTAGGGGGAGAGAGAGGGACTGCGGGGGTGGGGGACACAATCCAGCCCATAACAAGATCCTTATTAAATATTTGCTGATGGGGCACCTGGGTGGCTCAGGTGATTGAGCATCCACCTCTCGATTTCAGCCCAGGTCATGATCCCAGGGTTATTCGATTAAGTCCCATGTCAGGCTCACCCTGGGCTAAGAGCCTGCTTAAGATTCTCTCTCTGTCCTTTTGCCCCTCTTCCCCACTCATACTCTCTCTCCCTCTCTCTCTAAAAATAAACAATAAAATAATAAATACCTGCTGAATAAGTCCATTAAACAATGTTTCTGAATATCTGAAATTGCTTCATTAAAAAAATTTTTTTTAGCGTTTATTTATTTTTGAGAGACAGAGCATGAGCAGGAGAGGGGAGGAAAGAGAGGAAGACAGAGAATCCAAAGCAAGCTCCAGGCTCCAAGTTGTCAGCACAGAGCCCAATGTGGGGCTCGAACTCATGAACTGTGAGATCATGACCCAAGCTGAAGTTGGAAGCTTAACTGACTGAGCCACCCAGTCATCCCTGAAATAGTTTCTAATTCATATGACGTTAAAAAAAAGAAAGAAAGAAAAGTAGCTTTTCTGTAGCATGAGACACACAAAAATAAATCATATGAGATAAGACTTAAATTTTTTAATAACTACACCAAATAAAAATAAATAAATAAATAATGCCATGGAGTGGAGGTAGAAGACTATGTTACATGTGCTGAACTCTTCACATTTTATGAGAAGTCTCTTGATCCACTTGTTAATGCTATAAGCTAAAAATAGAAAGATAAGCTTACTATCTTGAGCCACTAATAGTAAAAGAAATAGGAATAGAAATTGTAATAAGTGGTGGCCTCTTGAGAATGGGATTGAGGGATAGTGTCACTTTGTACACATTTCTCCATCATTTGGAAAGAAATTATACACATGAATGCATTATTACTAGGATAAAGAAAACAAACAAAAGAAGTGGGGGGAGGCCATGGTGAACTTTCAATGACCCTATGGTATACTTTATTATTTAATTTAAAGCCTCACAATACAAGCACACATTGCCTACATGTCACTACCCAGTTTATTAAACCTGGACTAAATGCTCCAAGGCCTTCAGACACCAGTGTTCCTTCCACTTCGCTGTCCCTGCCTCCCCTAGAGGAATTCACATCCTTTTGTTCCTATATAGATGGCTCTGGTCATATCCCCATTCAGCCCCATTCAGCTCCTGGGCAGGGAAGCCATGCTCCTTCTATTAAAGCCTTGACCCAGGAGTTAGTCAAGGCTTCTGCTCACCTCTCATTGACCAGCACCTAGTCACATGGCACCATCAGTGTTGGGAGATGGGGGTCCTTTCTCTGTTCTAAACTTTCAGAATTCTTACCTTGGGAGAGCAAAATGGCTACTGGGGACAGTCTCTGCAATCCTGGATTGTCTCTAATGTTCTGTGATTGTGTTGAATCTACTAATTTATTTAGAAATAATTGGCATCTTAGAATAAAGAGTCCTTAAATTCTACACATGGTGTTACTTGCTATTTACTTGGGTCTTCCTTGATTCTTCTCAGCAACTTTTTTTGGTTTCCACCACACAAGTCTTGCACACCTTTTGTCAAATTAGTGTTTTATGTTTTCTTTCTTTTTTTTTCTTTTTGTTTGTTCACTTGTTTATTCATTTGTTTTCATTTTTATTTTTTTTATAAGTAGTTTATTGTCAAGTTGGTTTCCAACAACACCCAGTGCTCATCCCAACAAGTGCCCTTCTCCATGCCCATCACCCTCTTTCCCCCCAACCCCCATCAGTCCTCAGTTTGTTCTCAGCATTCATGAGTCTCTCATGGTTTGCCTCCCTCCCTCTCCCCCACTATTTCCCCCCTTCTTCTCCCCCACGGTCCTCCATTAAGTTCCTCCTAATCCTCCTATATGTGCAAACATATGGTACTGTCCTTCTCTGCCTGACTTATTTCACTCAGCATAACACCCTCAAGGTCCATCCATGTTGCTACACATGGCCAGATTTCATTCTTTCTCATTGCCATGTAGGATTCCATTGTATAGATGAACCACATCTTCTCGATCCATTCATCCATTGATGGACACTTAGGCTCTTTCCATGTTTTGGCTATTGTTGAGAGTGCTGCTATGAACATTGGGGTACATGTGTCCCTATGCATCAGCACTCCTGTATCCCTTGGGTAAATTCCTAGCAGTGCTTTTGCTGGGTCATAGGGGAGTCCTATTGTTAATTTTTTGAGGAACCTCCACACTGTTTTCCAGAAATTAGTGTTTTATGTTTTCTATTATTATCGTACATGATATTTTTACCTCATTTTATGATTGCTCATTGCTACACTATAAAAATACAATTAAGAGCAAGATGGCTGGATAGGGGGCTCCTGAGTTGCCCTCCTCCCGCAGAGGATCAATTCCCTTTGAGAGAAATCCAGGAAGCAGTTAACTGATTCCTACACATCAGGCCACTGGGAAAATGTGAGGAATTTATTGTTGCGCATGAGAAAGGAGGAAAGAATAAGAGAAGAAAGAGGAAGAGAGGAACCAGCAAGATGGCAGATGGCTGGCTGGGTACCAGGTAGGACAAAGGGCTGATAAGAAACCTCTGGTGAAGGAAAACAGAATTGTGTAATATTTATGTGTAGATTATTTGTTTACTTGATGTATGACCTCTTCCCATGACCTTCAAATCTTCAGTGAGGTCCACATCACACTTACAAATAATGTGGGTAGGTTGGTGAGGGGATGGTGTGTGTAGGCGTGTGTAAATCAAGTTAGATGAGCTTTCTTCTGGAAAGATATATCAGAGAAAAAAGAGGTCAGGTATAAAACAGATCCTGGAGACAGAGAAGAACTGCAAGGCCCCCAAGGACATCTGGGTTATCCATGACAGTATGAATTAAACACTGGGGCAAAAAAATTTTTTAGAAAGGCACTCAGGGCTGGGGACAAAGTGATCTCAGGAATGTGACTGAAGTGCTTATCACGCAAACCCAAGGGTCCCCCGAGTTTTCCGGCAGGCTTGAAGACTGATGTCTTGTCAGTCACACATTCATTATATATATAAATAGGCCAACTTCCCAGGAGAACCACCCTTGTACTTTGTCTCAAGATCAGAATGGACTCTGCCCCCAGGACACTCTCATAACTCAACATTCTCACCTACACCCTGACACAACGCACAGACGTGAGCCCCTGCAGTGACTTCTGACACCGTCCATCAGGAGTAGGACCAAACTTCACAGGGGAAGGGCACAGTCCTCATGCGACTGCCTCACCTCAGACATCAGCCGCAAGTTTGGAGGACCTCTAGCCAAGTTCACTTTTAAGCAGCTGGCTATGAATTCAGTGTTTCTCACTATCCCCTTAGGTTCAGTAATCCTCTAGAATGACTCACAAAACTCGGAAAAGCACTGTACGTATGATTACAGTTTTATTGTAGCAAAAAGATACAAATCAAGGAAGACTTGAAGCTTCCATCGTCCTCAGAAATGTGTCAGCCTCCCGGCACACCAGTATGTGCAATATTCAGAGCTTGGGAAGCTACCAACTTGGGAAGCTTACTTGAACCTCAGTATCCAGAATTTTTATTGGAGTTAGATTAAGTAGGCATGATTAATGGACTCATTGGCCATGTGGTCTTGATGGACACTCCCCTCCCCAGGACTTAAAGCCCCAACCCTCTAATCCCATGGTTGGTCTTTCCAGCATGAGCATCCCCCATCCTGAGTCATCTAGTTAGCATAAATTGTCTAGGGCCCACCACAAGTCGCGCCACATTACCATAACTATCAAGTAGGGTCTGAAAAGCCCACCATGAATAACAAACACACTCCTATCACTCAAGGAGATTCCAAGGGTTTAGATACTACTTCCCAAGAACCAGGGACAAAGGGCAGTGAAATTCTTTATTACATGGCCTCTCTTCGGTTGTCTCTAACAACAGCCCTCAAGCTAGAAATGGTAGCATCAGACCAAAGCACAAATCAGAAAAAAAGTCATTTTTTCAAATATTTATTTTATTTATTTTTGAGAGAGAGAAAGCACATACACACACACAAGGGAAAGGTGGGGGGAGGGGAGCACGGGGATCCAAAGCGAGGCTGGCTCTACTTTGACAGCAGTGAGCCCGATGTGGGGCTTGAACTCACGACCCTCACCATGACCTGAGCCAAAGTCGAACACTAAACTGCCTGAGCCACCTAGGTGCCCCCAGAAAAAACTCATTCTTAATTGAGAACTGTAGCTGGCTGTTTATGGTGGAACAAAGGAAGCTTTCTCTCTCAAGGTTCTGGGGAAGGGTCTTCTCCCAGCCCCCAGGGCAACATCCGGAAAGTAGGAACAGGATTCAAAGCTAGCTCGGTGCAAAGTGCACTAAGATCAGTTTTTGGCCCCTCAGCCACCAACTCTTTGTGTAAACCTGGGTTCACCCTTCCCCTCTCTGGTGCCAGCATCCGCATCCATAGAAGGAGGGGCTGGGGTGACTTGGCCTCCACACACCTCCCACTCAGGAATTTGATGGTTCTTCACTTTCACTGCTAGTGGACAGCAGGATCTTAGAACATCCGGGTAGCTTAGCCCTTCTGTCCCTTTGCCTGGTCTCAAAGAATCAGATTTCTTATCACTTGTTACCCCACTCAATTCTAGGCAGTGCCCTCCTTGTACACACACTCACTCTTCTGGTTGCCAAAAGTAATTTTCTTTCCGGATGGTGACTCCTCGTTCTAGATTTTACCCACCAGGTCCAGCTGATCACAATTAAGCATCACACTCAGAATGCCCCTGGAAGTCTCCATGGCTGGGTCTCCCTAACTCCCAGTCACCTAGCTGGACCTCAGCCCGCTCAGCTGTGACCTGAATACCTAATTCTCCTCTCTCATCTCTACCTCAAACGAAATTTGATCCGCCTTCATCTTTTCCTCTAGTAGAGGAGTCAACGCACATTTTCTGAACATGGCCAGATAAAGAATATTTTAGGTTTTGTGGGCCAGAGGGTCTCTACTGAAATGCCTCGACTCTGCCAACATAGTGTGAAAGCAGCATTGACAATACCTAAACAGGTGGGTGCGCTTGTGTTCCAGAAAGACTTCATTTATGAAAACTTTGTAGAACGGCTTTGGCCCCCAGGCTGAACCCTACGCTAATGAAGCAGGTGTGTGGGGGAGCCTGGAATATACACTTGTTGGGGAGAAATCATAATAATCGTTGCCACTTCCTCAGGTGACTCATGAGATGCATTACCTCATTTAATCCTTGCAACCGCTCTGAGGAGCGAGTGAGAGCAACTAGAAAAGGCATTGAGGTTGGTATGAGTGAAAATCGTGAATGCAGGTAGATAGAGGAGCCAGAGGCCAAGGGCACAGCTGGCATCTGTGACTAATAGTCCCAGCTAGAAATGATGGAGCACCAACTGTTTGCCCGGCACTAGGTGCATTTTCCTCACTCAAGGTTCACAATAACCCTAAGGCGTGAGTGCTAACATTATTGTCTCTTTTCAGACAAGGAACGGAGGCACACAGCATTAACTGAGGTACTAGGTCACTAAGCATTAGGGTCAGAGGGCAGATCTATTCCCAGACAGCCCGTCTGCACAATCTCCAACCATAAGTGCTATGCTCTCCCGCTTCCCTAGCTGTTCTTCTGCTGAGCTCCACATAAAGAAAAAAAAAGGTATAATTTCTAGTACACAATGGAACAAAACAGACACAGTTACGTTGAGTATGTCCTCACGTGAGTGTTTATGTGACTGGATGTGAGCGCACGTGAGTATGTGGGGAAGGGAGGATGTTGAATCTACCAGAAAGGTACATTTCAGAAACAGCATGAGAGAATGGTCAATAAAATCCGGAACTAGGAATAGGTGAGTGAAAGCCATTGTGAAAAGGAAACAGCATCCTGAACTCTTTTCTCCCTCAGAAAAGCAGCCTGAGAGGCAATAGGCAAGGGATTGAGTCATAGGAAAGAGACCTACGGTGTAAAGAACATCACAGAGTCTGAGAGGCAAAAGTTGGCAGAAACTGAAACGCACACGATGAGATCTCTTGGTGAGATAGAGTCATTCCTTACAGGACGAGCCTGCTCACCTACATTCCACAGTGTGAATTTAGTCATCCTGTCAGAGAGTGTCATACACATGCTCAGAAATATTCTGATGTCCTCGTGAGCACAAATAATAGTTGGTCTTCTGCCATATGAACTATTGTCCGTTATTGCTCTCATTTCACAGATTTGAATATTTGGAGGGATCAAAGCAATAGAGAAACGTAGACCAGAAGAGAAAAAAGTTCTGGTTACCCTAATCAGATGGCCCACAGCCAAGGTTGTCTGCACCCAAAGGTGTCAGGTGGCCATTTCCTGCCTCCTGCCTCTTCCTGGGGGAGCCCCAACACATACCTACCCAAGAGTGGAGCCCTGAAGATGTCAAGTAATTGGAGAAATGATCACTGGCTTTGAAAGTAAGATGATCCCTAAGGAAATCCTTACCTTTCCTCCATTCTTTTCACCAGAGAGGGTGGGTGGACCATGCAAAAATGGAAGAGTTTTCTTCTTAGCTCTTTGCCTTCTCAGGGAGTGACTGTAGGAGCTCCATTGGAAACTGGTGCCTGAGGAAGGCTTATCAAGATGCTAGGCAGCTCCTGTGACTTACTTCCCAGAGGTCCACTGGCCACTGGAGGCCCAGATTCATTGAACACACAAAGTCTCACAAAATGTTAATCAACTTCAAACCCTGCCCGGCCCCTCCCTCCCCCATCCAGCATCCTTCTTGCAGAGACTAGCTGTTCCAGAGCCTTCACGGCCCATGGCGAGTCTGGGCACCACTGCCAAGTAACACGAGCCCACACCAGGAGGCTTTAAAGAATAAAGTGCATTCACCTTGTTTGGCATTCAAGGTCTCCATGGCCTGGCCCGCTCTATCCTTTTGTTTTGTTGGGCCATTTACTTTTAATTCTAGAAGTCATATACACACAGATTTTAAATATTTTCTTCAAATGACATAGGATTGTGTAAAATAAAAGGTAAAAGCCCTCCCATTCCATTCCCCAGGGGTAGTCCCTATTTATAGCTTCCATTTTTTAACTTTTAGTAGTTCTCTTTATAACTTTAAATGATAAATTTACAGGTTAGGCTCACTATTTTCTATATCAGGCATAATCTGCTGACTTCTTTAAGAGATAAGGGACTTAGCATACACTTCCTCCAACTCGTGATTCTTGTCAGCGATAGACTTTCAGTTTGTCAAGTGCCAGGAAACGTTTTCAGTTTTATGTCCTGGGTCTTCCTTTTAAGAGCTTCATGTTACAACCAAATTGAGCTACTTGTCATCTTTTTTTAAAAAAAGTATTTAATAATTAAATATATCAAACTTTAGGAAAATTTCATCCAAGTTTGACAAGATAGACCCTATCCAGGTTCATGATATGTAAAGTCCCAATCAATTTAAAAGGAATGAAAGCATATGGTGTATTTTCTCCAAACAGAAAAGAATTAAATAAAATATCAATAACAAAAATATATTTGAGAAACGTCCAATATTGGAAATTATGTAACTTGGTTCTAAATAACCTATGATCAAAGAAAAAAACTAGGGAAGTAAGAGGTTATTCCAAACTTAAACGGAAATGTAAAGGGTTATGAAGAATTTGGAGGAAGTGGAGCACTTCCGTGTTGTTGGTGGGGATGTAAAATGGTACAACCACTTTGGAAAGGAGATTGGCGTGTTTTTATAAGGTTAAACATATACTCTTCCACATGGTCGTAAATCTCACTCCTAGGTATTTATCCAAGAGATGTAAAAATATATATACACACAAAGACTTGTTCATGAATGTTCACAGCAGCTTTCTTCACAATATCCAAAGACTTGAAACAATCCAAATATTTAACAACAAATAAACAGATAAATGAATTTTGGTAAATTCATGTAATGGAGTACACTCAGCAATAAAAAGAACAAAGTCTGGGCACATGAAGAAAGGGGACACAGAAGATTACATAATGTAATAGTCCATTCTAAATCAGGAAAAAAGACTCCTTACCAACAGAACACAGACAAGTGGTTGTCTGCAGCAGACTTGGGAGACTGATCGCAACAAAGCATGAAGGAACCTTAGGGGCAATAGCAAAGTCCTGTACCTTGATTGATGGTTGTGGTTTTAAGAGTGTTATGTATTTGTCAAAACTCGTATTCCCATGGATCATACACACAACATGGGCACACTTTATGGTAGTTTTTAGTTCAAGATTAGAAAAATAGTTTTTAGTTCAATAAAGTTAATTAGAAAAATATGGAGAGGACCAAGTCGAAGGATAAAAAATGGTCCTTAAATCCAACTTCATTGAATAACAAAAGATAATAATAGCAGAGACGTTTAACTCATATGTTTATACTAGCTTGGGGGTTGTGAGGGAACAAAGTCTGCTCATATATAAGGTGATTAGAACTGGTGGGGATACATAGGTGTTAGTAATTCATTCTTATGATTATTATCAAATTATGTTCTAAGTTTTGCTAGCTGATAAATAATGGGATAAATTCCCATGGGCACCAAAGCTTAATTAAGACTTATTACACTAACCAAGATTTTGTATGAGCTTTTCAACACTTGTGAGTTGGTGCATGAAAACCACACGATAAAAAGAGCTGAACATAGGGGTTTGGGGGGCAGAAATGTCTGTAAGAACAAAAACCACTATGATTCATGGGGCACCTGGATGGCCCAGTTTGTTGAGCATCAGACTTCAGCTCAGGTCATGAGCTCATGGTTCATGAGTTCGAGCCTAACACTGGGCTCTCTGCTGTCAGCACAAAGCCCACTACAGATCCTCTGTCTCCTCTCTGCCCCTCCGCCACTTGTACACATGTGCTCTCTCTTTCTCAAAAATAAAAAAAATTAAAAAATAAACATTTTTTAAAAAATCCGCTGTGACTCACAAGAAACAGAAAGAGAGAAGAACAAATGTGGGGTCCAAAATAAGCCATGTACAGTCTTAAAATTAAGAGCAAGTTTCCTGCCGCCCCCCACCCCCCACGCTGGGACTGTTTCACACTTTCCCCCTAAGCTCACACACAGCCCAGGAGAACACAAAAGGCTTGTCAGAAACACAAATCCCATTTATCATAACAGTTCTGAAAGTCCCTCATACCCTTGTAACAGATGGGATAACTCTCATCACCTTGATCTCAAGGAATAAACTATCCTCCTCCCATCTTTTCTCGAGGTTCCATATGAAAAGGAAATTTCCTTGTCACTTCTATTTAGGATAAAACAAAAACCGCTCCCCCACCCCGAAATTCTGAACAACAATACCTCAGTGGATGGTGTTCATTTGGTCCAACCCTGGTCACATGACCATCTGGACCAATTGCTAGAGACAGGGTATGGAGCATTCTCAAGGCCTCTGGTTGACTCACAAACCATCATCCTTTTTCAGGAAAGCGGGATCTGTCACCAGCAAGAGGGAAAGGTTGTAGAACAAAATGTGGGCACTAAAGGACTTGTGAGCCAGCCAGCCAGCCACGCAAATCAGCGTCAAATGCAGGCTGTTTTTATTCAGATTTATGCCACACTGCCCTCTGCTCTTTAGCGCCTGCTTGGAATCTGGACTGATGCCACACTGCACATTCTGCTAGATGGACAGCCATTTCTGTCCAGCCGTCAGTTAATTAATAACCAAATATCAGGTATCAACACTGGAAAGGCACTCGGATCCTGTGGGAGATGTAGAAACGGACAAGGTGTTGTACTACAGTGTGTTCTCAGGACAGCAGTGGATGTTGAGTGCCAGTAACGACCATCTCAGAGCTAGCTGAGCATAGAAGCTGAGGTCGCAAACATGGGGCAGCTTCAGGGAAGGGCCTTCATACAACTATCTTTTTGATCTTTTGATACACACACAGTCCTAGGAGGTGCATAAGTTTAAGATAAATTTCTTGATAGGAAGACACGGTGACAGGGAAAGCAGACAGGCAGACACGAGTTAATTTCAGGAAAGGCACAAAAATTACTCAAGGAGCATTGAACAATGGGCGGTTTCCTCTCTCAGGTTAATGTCAATTGATTGGTAGAGTCCGTTGAGTGCTGTCTTCAGAGGAATTCTCCAATTCCAACCAGACTCAATGTGATGAGGTTCTGGGATCCATTAATTATGTCTTTTATGGGAAGGGTTTGGGAGGATGATGCTAGAACACGGGAGAGGGATGGTAGTAATAAATGAGGATGTTAGGGTAAGTAGAAGCCAGCATGTTAATTGTCACAGAGTCTAGAAAATTATTAGACATTGTTTTCTCTCTTTTTTTTTTAATGTTTTTTATTTATTTCTGAGAGAGAGAGAGACAGCATGAGGAGGGGAGGGTCAGAGAGAGAGAGGGAGATACAGAATCTGAAACAGGCTCCAGGCTCTGAGCTAGCTGTCAGCACAGAGCCCAAAGCGAGGCTTGAACCCACGAACTGTCAGATCATGACCTGAGCCGAAGTCGGACGCTTAACCGACTGAGCCACCCAGGCGCCCCAGACATTGTTTTCTCTAGTTGCTAGAGCTACCAAAAAAAAAAAAAAAAAAAATCTTATTCATTTTGCTTTGGGTTACACCAAACTGTGGGACCTGTCCAGTCAAGTATGTGAGGCTCCCGTATCTCTAACAAGCGGAATGAAATATTAGGACTGATTTCATAACCACTGTACTCCTCTGTGGGCCCACAGACTCCTTCTCTATGCTCTCCCCTTCTGGAAACTCTGAGGCTCAGCATCACAGCAAGCATGTGAAGAATGACTGTACATGCCCCACAACCAGATGACTGCAGTCACACCAGAGGGAGGTGTCTTCTCCTTGCAGCTTTTTGGGGGCCTCCATAAGCAGAGGGCAGAACAGCCCAGCGACGGGTCCTCCCTGTACATTTTCACCAACACAGTCACATAACAGAGATAGAGTCAATTGTTTCAATCATGCTCCCCCAGGAAGACAACTTGAAACTACCCAAAAGTCATGGCCACAACAGTCCTCAAAACAGTACTTATGTACGCAGATTTATCCCAGACTGAAGAATACTACCTGTTAACAAGTGGCAACTGGTGCCCAAGACTCTTCCTCTCCATGGTCTCCATTTCACCCCCCAGAGAACAACACATCCTTCAGACTGCTGGCAGGCAAACCTCTACCGTTGTATAAATACAGACCCATGTGGAAGGAGCCAAGATGGCTGAACAGCTCGGAAGTGTTTTCGTGTCTCAAGTCCATGAAATACAGACAGATCAATACTAAACCATCCTGCACACCTAGAAGACTGATTTGAGGATTAACACAACTATTTGCACAACCTGCACGACAGAACTCAGCAGGTACACTGCATGGAGAGGTGAACTGGGGGAGAGAGAAGCCATGGAGGGCTGGGAGCTGCTTTTGCTTGCAGAGCGAGGAGGGGGGGAGGGGGGGAGGAGGGAGAGCACGGGAAAAGCTCCCCCCAAAAAAGACCTGGAGAGAAAGTGGAAAAGTGGAAACAGCTACAGGGACTGAACTAAAAAGCGAGAAAGGAGAAAGGAGAGGGTTTAAAGTCCATTAAGATTCTATAAACAGGGGGAGGGGCGCCTGGGTGGTTCAGTTGCTTAACCATCTAACTTGGCTCAGGTCATAATCTCACGGTTTGTGGGTTCGAGCCCCACACTGGGTTCTGTGCTGACAGCTCAGAGCCTGGAGCCTATTTCAGATTCTGTGTCTCCTTCTCTCTCTGCCCCTCCCCCATTCGTGCTCTGTCTCTGTCTGTCTCAAAAATAAATAAAACCCTCCCCTCCCCAAATTTTAAGATTCTATAAACAGGAGGAGAGCAGCACTTTGCAGCTCCTCACCTGGCGGTGATCTGGTGAGAAGGGCGAATCCCCAGGAGCAGGGTGAGGTCCAGGGGTCCTCGGGCCACACGAGGAGAGGCGGTTGCCCTGCTGGGAAGACATTGGTAGACGCGGTGCAGTCACCTCACAGGCAAAGGTCCCAGCCGATCCTGGAGAACCACATTCGCTGGTGCTGGAACAAGATTGTTAAGGGTGAAGCAGGTACCACATGTATGTTGTGATTTTCCGAAATCCCTGAAACGCTGCTGCTACACGATCACATGAACTTTTTCTAGGGCGGGCTGGCACCCTGCCACAGTCTCTGGGGATGGGCAGCAGCTCAGTGTTGCAAATGATCCTGGGTGTGGCCGGCCATTGCTCGGTGAGACCCTCCCCCAGAAGGTCTGAGCGGGTCAAAACCGCAGTCTCTCAGAAGTGAGGGGTTGGGAAACACAGCCACATCTGAGATAAAACTCAGGAGGGAGGTGCTGCCTGGCAACCTGATGGCTTGGTCACGGACAGTATAAAAGTGGGGAGTTGCCCGAAGCCTGAGACAAAGGAGGGAGCGCAATTGCTGACAGAGAGAACAAAGTTCCAACTAGAGACTGAGTAGCTGGGTGTCGCCATTTTCATCCCTCCCGCGCATGCGCTTACCCACCTATAGGGGCCTCAATAATCTGCCCCAGCAAGCTATGCAGCGCCATCTAGTGGAGAAAGGAGCCATTACACTAAGCTCTGCCCAACAGGGCCAAAGTCCTTCTTCAGGGACACCGCACTTCTTTACACCCGCTTAGTTTAAGGACAGTAGAGGTGCCTGGGTGGCTCGGTCGGTTAAGGACTGTAAAGTGCTTCATAGGTTGACTTCTAGGGGAAATGCTGTAAATTTAATCGTATTTCAGTCTGTTCGCTGGTCCATCTATTCAATTTTCTTTTCTTTTTCCTTTTTCATTTCTTTTTCTTGAATAGGAAGAAGAAAAAATAACTTTTATCTTAAATTTTTATTAAAAATAGTTTTCTTTAATTTTTTCTACTATACTTTTGCTTTTGTGTAAATTTTCCAAATTCTATTTTACTTCCATCATTTCATTTTATTCTATTTCATTGTATTCATTGCTTTCCAGTTTTCAAGTGTTTTCCTTTTTTTCTCTTTTTCCCCTTTTTTCTCTAATCTATGAAGCTCCTTTCAACACCCAGACCAAAACACACCTATGACCTAGCATCATTTATTTGAATTGTATGTGTGTATGTTGTTTTTATTTCTTAATTTAATTTTTTCCCTCATTAATTCCTTTTCTTCCTTCAAAATGACAAAATGAAGGAATTCACCCCAAAAGAAAGAGCATGAAGAAATGAAAGCCAGAGACTTAACCAACACAGATACAAGCAAGATGTCTGAACCAGAATTTAGAATCACAATAATAAGAATACTAGCTGGGATTGAAAATAGATTAGAATCCCTTTCTGCAAAGACAAAAGAAGCAAAAGCTAGTCCGGATGAAATAAAAAATGCTATAACTGAGCTGTAATCTCTAATGGGTGCCACGGTGGCAAGGATGGGTGAGGCAGAGCAGTGAATCAGTGATATAGAGGAGAAACTTATGGAGAATAATGAAGCAGAAAAAATAGAGAGACTAAGGCAAAAGAGCACAATTTAAGAATTAGAGAAATCAGTGACTCATTAAAAAGGAATAGCATCAGAATCATAGGGGTCCTGGAAGATGAAGACAGAGAAAAGGAGATAGAAGATTTATGTGAGCAAATCATAGGGGAAAACTTCCCTAACCTGGGGAAAGACACAGACATCAAAATCCAGGAGGCACCGAGGACTCCCATTAGATTCAACAAAAACTGACCATCAAGACATATCATAGCCAAATTCACAAAATACTCAGGCAGGGAAAGAATCACAAAAGCAGCAAGGGAAAAAAAAGTCCTTAACCTGCAAGGGAAGACAGATCAGATTTGCAGCAGACCTGTCCACAGAAACTTGGCAGGCCAATAAGGAGTGGCAGGATGTAGTCAATGTGCTGAATCAGAAAAATATGCAGCCAAGAATTCTTTATCCAGCAAGGCTGTCATTCAAAATAGGAGGAGAGATTAAAAGTTTCCCAGACAAACAAAAATTAAAAGAGTTCATGACCACTAAAGCAGCCCCACAAGAAATTTTAAGGAAACACTCTGAGGTGAGAAAAGATGAAAAATAAATAAAGTAAATAAATAAAGACCTAAAGCAACAAAGACTGGAAAGGACCAGAGAACACCACCAGACACTCCAACTCTACAAGAAACATAATGGCAAAAAATTCTTATCTTCCAGTACTCACTCTAAACGTTAATGGACTAAATGCTCCAATTAAAAGACATAGAGTAACAGAATGGATATAAATACAGACTCACAGTCTTTAGTTGAAACTGTTGGAGCCAATTATGATCCTGTATGGAAAGTATCATGTGCCTCAGTGGCAGCTTCATGGGACTCTTCCTGAGCAGAGGGGACCCGGCTAAGACATGCCCTGACTCCTGACCCACGGAAACTCTGAGACAATTAAATATGTGCCACTTTAAGCCTCTAAATTAGTGGTGATTTGCTATGCAGCAATAGATAGGCTAATTCAACAGGAAACTAGATATATGCGTCTGGAATTAAGAGGCTCTGGTGAAGATACAAATTGGGAGATCATCAGTATACAGATGGCATTTGTGGTGGCTATCGTCTACTTGCTCCCACCTCAACCAAGTCTCCACCCTTTCTCGGCCTTTCCCTGTGCCCCAGGAGGCTACCTACTACTGACTATAACACAAGGGCTTCCTTGGTTCAGCCAATGGGAGGCACCAGCAGAAGAACCGAAGGTAGGAGAGAGTGATCAAAATATGTCTTACCCTGCTCCCTCCCAGCTCTGGGTGGCACAGCCTTTACACTTGGATGAGAATGGCTCCTGGTAGACCAGCAGTGCCATGTCGGTGGAGCTTCACCCTCCAACCCCCTACTCCTACCACACAGGGGTTGGCCTTAGTAGGAATAGTGATTTTTCCCCTACAGTAACAGCAGGGAAGGGATGGTTCACCTACGGTAACAAAAGGGACGAGAAGGCACATAGTTAAAGATGTTGGTAGGTGACAGATGGAGAGTTGGGGACTTTCTCTTCTGATTGTTTCCATTGTGCTCCTTAAGGTCATCAGCCGACAATGAGGATGACGGAGAAGGTATCAGAGGTTTAAGGAAAGAATCACGAAACAGTCATGTAGGAGCACAAGAGATGAACAGACTGGGGAGAGGCCTGCAGCATTAAGGATTCTTTGAAGCTTTTAGTCATTTTTATTTTTATTTATTTATTTTTACTGGGGAGGGGCAGAGGAGGAGAGAGAGAGAGAAAGAGAGAGAAAGAATATCTTAGGCAGTTTCCATGCTCAGCGTGGAACCGGAAATGGGGATCAGTCTCACGACAGTGGGATCATGACCTGAGCTGAAATCAAGAGTCCGACACCTAAGCGCCTGAGCCGCCCAGGTGCACTGAGGCTGTTAGTCATTTTTAAAGCGATGCCACTCAGAGAGATTATTCCTTAGTCATGTTCAGCTGTGAGGGTGTAGGCACGAAGTAAGCAGATTCAGTTACCTACGGTTGAGGCCTGGCCAGGTAGAGCAGACACTGCTAGTGACCTGTCTAGATCACTGAAACTTTTTTTATTGGCTTTGTTCCCTTTGTCCATCCACCAGCAGGTACAGGTTCCACGGGCAACCTTGAGGCTTGTCCTTGGGTGGATGGAGCCACCTCATCCCGAGGGGCCTGATCAAGGGGGATTAAAATTACAAGAACCCCGGGGCGCCTGGGTGCTTAGTCGGTTAAGCATCCGACTTTCACTTAGGTCATGATCTCACGTTCGTGGGTTCAAGCCCCACGTCGGGCTCTGTGCTGACTGCCAGCTCAGAGCCTGGAGCCTGTTTCAGTCTGTGACTCCCTCTCTCTCTGACCCTCCCCTGCTCACGCTGTCTCTCTCTCTCTCCTAGAAATAATAAATAAAAAAAAATTTAAAAAAATTACAAGAACCCCTCCTTCTTGCCTCAAGATGGGACAGTCCCATGTAACTCGAGGTCAAGATGAGACTTGACTTTCCATGCAACCCTTTCCATGCTCAGCCCTGCCTTTTCTTTATTCTGCTTCCCCCATTCTCTCACGGGTTTCTTGTGGGGACACTCCCTTATCTAATCACTTGTGCAAGAATCCCCAGTTTAGGCTCTGCTCCCCAGAACAGCCCAGTAGCAGAGACACCTCTATCAGGGTGAAAAGGAATGAATGATGAGGGGGGTGTCAGCACGGTTGAGAAGCTCCGTGGCAGCTGTCCTCTGCAGGCTGGGGCTGGCAGTGGGAGATGCTGTTACAAAGCTGGGCTCTCTGGTTTCAAAAGGGATGACAGGATTCTGGAGTAGTAGAGGCCAGATGGCAGCATTAATCTCAATGACAAGATGACCTTATTCACCATAATGGGCAGCAACATCAGAGTAGCAGCCAGGGGACGGGGGGCGCTGACCTGGAGGAATCTATAGAGATAGAAAGTGAAGCGTGGTATTCCTTGGGGCAATAAATATTTGCGGGCATCAAAGATACTACTTAATATATATAATCAAAAGAAATCGAGAGTGAATGAGCAGAAGGTTGAGGTCAGCCACCTCAACAGACTGTCATGATGCTTTACCCAGTTTTCGGACCTGAGCCTGGTCTCACACCCAGAGCCCACCAATTGAAAAGGAGGTTGACAAGCTCATGCCAGGAGGACATCAGAGGAGGCGGGGGGGCATACCAGCAGAGTAAAACCAGGGCCTGCGTGAAGAAGGTGTCCAAGCAGAATGCTGGCCCGGCGTGGTCAGGTTATCAGTCATATGCATTCAGCAAATAAGTATATTGAGCATAATGGGAGCCAGATTTCTCATAGTTAGAAAAGGCAAATACAGCGGAAGCTGTGAACCCTGTTGGGTTGATATTGCATTGGAATTGGAGGTGGAGGTGTAACCTAATGTAAGCTAATATATTGATAAATATAACAATATATATATGTTGATCCAGAAATATCTATATTTATCTCTATATGCGCATATACACACATACATACATTCTAGCTCTGACAAGTGGTGGCAAGAATGTGGGGGCTGGAAACAGCAATACTCCAATAGACTTTAGTTTCTAAATGGCATTCTCCATTTAAAGAAAATCAGCCTACTTAAAAGAAGTGGTGGATCCCAGGACTGAGGCAGGAAAAAAACAAAGATGACCTCAGAAAAGTTGTATTATTCTAGAAAGTAAAGAACGATAGAGACATATAAAACAAACATAGAAATCAGCATATAGGGACTATGCTGCAAAAATCTGGAACACTATGATTTCAAAATAAATGCTGATAGTACCAGATTATAACTCAATAAACAATAGGAATCAGTGAGTCCACAATGACAAAAACATATAAATGAAAAAATTAATGGGGAATAGAAAAAGTGTTTCCTTATAGTATAGTAGAATGCCAACTGAAGAAAGACTGATGGGATTAGGAAGTCATTTGGCAACCACTGGCGTAATAGTTAAGTCAAGCAAGAAATATCAATGGATGCTAAAACTAGAGGATTAAAATGGGGTAGGGAATGGGATTTAATAAAACCTTAAAGTATTTCCCTACAGAAATTTATACTATTTACAAAGGAGAAAAAAGTAACTATAAGTGGAGAAGCATGGTAGGCACCATCTTGGTCAAGTGATCAAATTAATACCACCAGTCATAGGACAAATCCATATCATGTAGGATTGCAGTCAGAAGGATACAGCATTGCTTCTGTGGTATTCTGACCAAAATGTATGGCCCAGGGCTAATCATCAGGAAATACTGGACACAACCATGTTGAGGAACATTTTACGAAATGACTCGCCTGTGACCTTCAAAAACATGTAGAAACCATGAAAGCTGCAGATTGAAGGAGACCACAGAGGCATGGCATGTGATCCTGGATCAGATGCCAAAAAGGGCATCCTTTATTTATTTACTTACTTTATTTTTTGAGAGAGAGTGAGAGAGCGAGTGAGCAGGGGAGGGGCAAAGAGAGAGGGAGATGCAGAATACAAAGCAGGCTCCAGGCTCTGAGTTGTCAGCACAGAGCCTGACGTGGGGCTTGAACCCACGAATCATGAGATCATGACCTGAGCCAGTCAGATGCTTAACCAGCTGAGCCACCCAGGCACCCCTTTGTTTATTCATTTTTTGAAAGAGAGAGATAAACAGAGTGCGAGCAGAGGAGGGGCAAAGAGAGAGGGAGACACAGAATCCAAAGCAGGCTCCAGGCTCTGAGTTGTCAGCACAGAGCTTGATGTGGGGCTTGAACTCACAGACGACAAGATCATGACCTGAGCCAAAGTCAGCAGCTTACACTGAGCCACCCAGGCACCCCATTAATTTTTTTTAATGTTTTATTTATTTCTGAGAGAGAGAGCATGAGCAAGGGAGGGTCAGAGAGAGAGAGGGAGACACAGAATCTGAAACAGGCTCCAGGCTCTGAGCTAGCTGTCAGCACAGAGCCCGATGCGGGGCTCGAACCCACGAACCGTGAGATCATGACCTGAGCCAAAGTCGGATGCTTAACCGAATGAGCCACCCAGGCACCCCTAATTTTTTTTTTTTAAAGAAAGAAAGGCTGAGTCTCCTTGGGGAATTGAAATACCACATTTAAGTATGTAATGATTCTTCCAGTCCTTCCAAAGTATTTGAGTAACTGCCAGTACTGAGGATAATACAATGTCAGGGTAAAGGAGAATGCCTGGATCTTTTGAGGGCTATTATATACAGAGTCTGGGTTGACCCAGAAACCCAGGGAACTGAAATGCCACACTTGTCCCCCATTAGAGAAGTGGTACATGGGAGTCAAGTAATAAATGGAGTGCTAAGCCAGGTCTGTCTCACAGTGAACCCACAGAGTTCACAGACCAACTGGTGGTCATTTCTCCAGCCCTTCAATATATATAACTGGAATGGTCTTCCTTAGCAGTTACCAAAAGCCCCATACTGGTTCCTTAACCTAGGGAGTAAAAGCTATTGTAGGATGAAAGATCATATAATTTTAGAAGTCCCTGAAATATACCTTTACTAGCCAAAAGAATAAGATTTTTAAAAGTTGCAATCCAGGGGAAATGGCAGAGATTGGTACTCCTTTCAAATATTTAAAGGTTGCATTTAGTCCACTGGCCTGGCCCCTGTACAAAGGAGATGAACATGGTAGATGACAATGGACTACTTACATCTACCAAGTAGAGGTGCCAAGGGCAGATGCCGTGCTATATTTGTTCTCTTTACCAGAACACAGTCACCTGGCCTCTGGTATATGGTATTGCTTTTGACCTGGCAAAAGCATTCTTTTTAATACCCATCAGGAAGAGTCGGAAGAAATTTGTTTCAGGGAGGATGCACAAGAGTATATACAACACTTATGCTCTCTGTCGCAAAATATTCGGAAGAGACATGAGCCATCCGGGCATTCCAGAAAATAACCGTATCGGCCCATTATATTGATGCCATCATATTAATTTGACCTGCTGATCAAGAAGTGACAAGTACTCTGGATATCTAGGAAATAAATATATAAAAACTCAAGGCCCCGCCTGCCTTATCTATGATGTTTTCAGGGTTTGGTGGTTTTAGGCATGCTGGGACACCCCCCATCAAAGTCAAAGACAAAATATTGTACCTTACACCTCCTGCCCCCAAGAAAGAAGTGCAAGGCTTGCTAAGCCTCTTTGGGTTTTGGAAGCAGCACATTTCGCCCCGGGGATACTGCTCTGACCCACCGTGATGGGAAAGGATGCCAGTTTTGAGGGTAACCTAAAGCCAGAAAGCACTCTGTAGCAATTTCAATCTGCACTATGTGTAACCCTGGCACTTGGGCCGTATGGCCCACAGATCCCATGGTAGTGGAGGTATCTGAGGCAGAAACGAGGAACACTCGTGCATTGCTGGAGGGAATGTAAGCTAGTGTAGCCGCAGGGGAAGTTTGGCAGTTCCTCCAAATGCTAAACAGCGTTACCGTCTGACCCAGCAATTCCACTCTTAGGTATATACCCAAAAGAAGTGAAAATATATGTCGACTCAAAAACGTGCATAAACATTCACCGCAGCCTTACTCTTAATAGCGAAAAGGTGGAAACAACCTTAACATTCATCAGTTGATGTGTGGATTAACAAAATGTACGTCCATAAAATGGCCTAGCATTTGGCAACAAAAATAAGGAGGTAATAAACATGCCATGACGTGGATGAATCTTGAAACTATTACATTCAGTGAAAGAAATCAGACATAAGAGACCACATATTATATGATTCCATTTATGTGAAACACCCAGAAGAGAGAAATCCACAGAGACAGAAAGAGATGAGTGGCTGCCTGGGGGCGGGGTGAAGGGAAGGGGGAGAGGGGCAGGAATGGGGAATAACTAATTGCTAAAGGATACAGAGTTTCTTTCTGGGGCAATGAAATGTTCTAAAATCGGATTGTGGTGGGGTGCCTGGGTGGCTCAGTCGGTTAAGCGTCTGATTTTGACTCAGGTCATGATCTCGCGGTTCGTGGGTTGGAGCCCGGCATCGGGACTCTGTGTGGCTCTGTGAGGACAGTTCAGAGCCTGGATCCTGTTTCAGATTCTGTGTGCGTGTGTCTCTCTCTGCCCTTCCCCCACTCACACTCTGTCTCTCTCTCCCTCTCAAAAATAAAAACATTAAAAGAAAAATTTTAAAATTGGATTGTGGTGATGTTTGCCCAGCTCTGTGAATATACTAAGAGCCACTTATGAACTGTATGCTTTGTCTCGCACGTTAATGCCCACCAGAGGGCACCCACTGCAGAAGATGTGTGAAATAAGCAAGCAGACAGGCTCCATTAGATGTTGGCCAGCGTCTGTCCTTGCCCACCTTAGTGTTGGTGAAGTGGGATATGAGTGGACCAGCCATGATGACAAGAGGTGCAGGTTATGCCTGTGCCCGGCAGCACCATATCCCTCTCACCAAGGCCGATCTGGCCACTGCTGCTTCTGACGTCCAATCCATCAGCAATGAAGACCGAAACTCTAAAACTCCTGCCCCTCAAGGAGGCCAACAAGCAACCTATTGACATGTGGGCTATGATTGGAAGCTTCCATCCTGGAACTGGCAGCAATTCATCCTGACTAGGATTGACACATATTCTCATATTTCAGTTTGCCATTCCTGCCTCCAGGGCCTCCACCAGGGCCGATATCCCAGGGCTCAGAGTCAAGGCCAGGACCAAGGTGAGGCAAGTGAAGCATCTGGAGTACAAAAGAGGGAGTGATATCCTAAAGATTGCATCCTAGGCACCCCTGACCTCGCTCCAGTCCATCCCTGCAGAGTATCTCATTGACTAACAAGAAAATACAGATAACATTGCTTTGGACCAAGGAACCCTATCAACGGCCAAAGAAAAAAGCAGGGGGCATGTGGAATCCACTGCTCTTATCATATACCACATCATCCCAAAGGGGCCAACCTGATAGTGGTGAGTTGGCCTCTTAAAGTTGCAGCTGAAGAGCCAGGTATTCTCAAACCAATGGCCTCTGTAGGTGGAATGTCCTCCGTGGGTAGCATACTTGGGTCCAGGAACGAGGAAATCAAAGTGAGAGTGGCCCCACTTACCTTTACTCCCAGAGACCCACTTAAGGAATCGGTGCTCCCCATATCCCGGACTCTGGGAATCTAGAGGTCCCCAGAGGGAGCATGCTTACACCAGGGAACCAAATAAGAGTCTCATTGAACTTAAAATTATGGCTGCCTCCTCGACACTTTGAATTCTCTGTGCCAGTACACCAGTAGCCAAAGAAACACACCACCATATTCCCAGGAGTAATTGGTCTTTACATGAGGGGGTAGGGTTGCTACCATAGTGGGGGTAGAAAGGAATATGTTTGCCATTGGGGTGTCCCTTCTTACTCCTATGCCAAGTTTAACTGTAAATGGGCAAAAGGTAGTAACCATGACCTAGTAAGAACATGATAAAAAGAGGTTCAGACCCAGAGTGTCTAGGTTACTCCACCAGTCAAGCCACCTAGACCAACAGAAATGCTAGAAGAGGGACACCTGGGTGGCTCAGTCGGTTAAGCAGCCGACTCTTGACTTTGGCTCAGGTCATGGTCTCACGGTAGTGGGATTAAGCCCCATGTTGGGCTCCATGCTGAGCACGGAGCTTCACGGAGAATCCTGCTTGGGATTCTCTCTCCCCTTCTCTCTCTGCCCTTCCCCCACTCAAAATAAATAAATAAAGTTAAAAAAAAAAAAAAGGATATCCAACAAGAGGTGAAGAGAATCTGTAATGGGTGGTACAGAAAGGAGGTGATAAGTATTTTTGCAGCTTTGGGACCAGCCACAGAACTGTGGACTGAAACCCACCTTATATCCCTCCCCTGCAACTTTCACTACGACTTGTGGCTATCTAGAGTCCTGGAGAAGCTGAGATAAGGTGAAGTGAAGCAAGTGCATCTAAGTGGTGTTAGAGTTGAACCAAAGCAGACATAGGCGCCCCTGAGATCCCTTTCCCAGTTTGCTACACTTACCCCCAGCTGCCAACTCAGTTCTTGCTAAAGGTTCACATTTGCTACCCCACCAGCGAGTTATCCTTGGCTGAATGGATCCACCTCATAGTTTACATTACCCCCAGTCCAGGCTGCCTGTGACCGATGACTGCCCATCATTGGGGGTGTATAAAAGCCAAGATCCCTTGGCTCCAGCTGGGACCAGTGTATGGTGACATTTGCATACCAGAGCTCCCTGCAAGATGATGCTGAGGCGGGCCTCTGCTGACATATTCTGGGGCAGTCTTCTTCTTCCCTGTCTGACTTTCCTCGTTCCCTATGGGTTCCTCCGGAGCGCACAGCTTCATGAATCGTGTGCACAGGAATCCCCCACTTCTGGAGAACCTCACCCGAGGTTGCAAAGGTGATTTCAATTTCAACATGGGCACAAAACTTAAATGAAATGTAAATTGAAGTAATCACAAATGGAATTTGAAGTCACCCTCTTGACTAGGGATTCCCAGACCTGGGATTGATATCACACAGCAGGCTTCTCAAAATGCCATTGCCTGAGTCCTGTACTAAGGCCTCCTTAACCAAAACCCCAGAAGTGTAACTGCAAAGTCTCGATTGTCATAAAGCGCTCCTGGTATGACTGGTTATTAAGGTTTTGCAATCCGCTAGTTCAAATAGTTCATTTGTACTGATTTGTAGTGGACGGTATTGATATCCCTCTATATGAACTTGTAGGATGTACAAGATGAAACCCTGAGACCCCTCCCAATGGTACAAGTCTGCAATTCAGTTAACTAGTCATTACACATCAATATTCCTCAATGGGAACCAAAAATGATCTTGATTTTAAATCAAATGGAGGATGGTTATTCACTACACATATAATTTAATGTGAAATTTGACACAAAAATTTCTGAATATTGTACATTTAATTGATTACATTTTACAAAATGGTAATGATTCTTTTTACCATATAAATTGGTATGTGCTGCTGTATTGGTCGTTATAGACTAGGGAATGCTGTGGTAACAAACACCACCAGAATCTCAGCGACGTAACACAGAACAAGTTTATTTCCTTTTCATACAAAGTCCATAACATGTCTGAGCACGTTCAGACCTGCTGTCCTCCAGGTCCACCCCACTCAGCAGTGCAGGAAACTTCCATCTTATTTATTTCTGTGAGAGAGAGAGAGGCAGTGTGAGCAGGGGAGGGTCAGAGAGAGAGGGAGATACAGAATCTGAAACAGGCTTCAGGCTCTGAGCTAGCCATCAGCACAGCGCCCGACGCGGGGGTTTGAACCCATGAACCGTGAGATATGACCTGAGCCAAAGTCAGACGTTTAACTGACTGAGCCACCCAGGAGCCCCAGGAAACTTCCATCTTAAGGTACTTCCATCTCAACCTAAGGTTTAGAGTTTACTGATGCTGGAGAGACTTGCCCTGGAAGTTAAATGCTGTAGCCCTAAGGCAACCTCTGGCCATTTCCATTGATCACACAGATCGCAACCTACTGGGCAGAATTAGTAGTACAATAAATGCAAGTGCCAAGGGAGAATAAGCCCCAAGGAAGGGAATCCTGCTGTACGCCCAGAATGAGTGAAGAACTGCATATTGGGAAGACAAGCAATGTCTACAACAGTTATTAAATATAATGCAGAAGAATCATGAACGTGGAAAGAAAAAAAAGAAATATATATACATATATATACATATATATGTATATGTGTATGTGTATATATATATGTATATATACATATATATGTATGTGTATATATATATATATTCCACCACTGCTAGTTGGGTTTTGGTTTTGGTTTGTTTCCCTTGAATCGTTGAAAATACAAGTTCTGGCGCACCTGAGTGGCTAAGTCCATTAATCACCTGAGTGGCTCAGGTCATGATCTCACAGTTTGTGGGTTCGAGCCCTGCATCAGGCTCTGTACTGACAGAGCAGAACCTGCTTGGGATCCTCTCATTCCCTCTCCCTCTGTCCCTCCCCCCCCCACCATAAAAATAAATAAACTTAAAAAAGAAAAAGAAAATATAAGTTCTTTTGAATAATGTTTATTTTTATTTTATAATTATGTACTCTCACTGTAGAATATTTTTAAAGTACATCAATGTGTGTCAAAAAAAATTTAAACCCTTGCAACTTCACCTCCAAAATATAGCATACGATTTTTTTTCTTTTTTTTTAAGTAGGCTTCACACCCAGCACAGAGCCAGTGCAGGGCTTGAACTCACACCCTCAGATCAAGACTTAAAATCAAGGGATGCCTGAGTGGCTCAGTTGGTTGAGTGTCTGACTCTTGATTTCAGCTCAGGGCAGGATTTCACAGTTCATGGGTTCAAGCTTTATGTTGAGCTCTGCACTGACAGTGCGGAGCCTGCTTGGGATTCTCTCTCTGTATCTCTCTCTGCCCCCATCCTACTTGCTCTCATGTTCTCTCTGTCTCTCAAAAATAAATAATCAATTAATTAATTAAAGATTTTTTTAAAAGACCTGAAATTAAGACCTGAGCTGAGATCAAGAGTTGGAAGTTTAACCAACTGAGCCACCCAGAAGCCCCACCCACATACAATTTTTAATCGAAACTGGAAACATACTATTTACCCTTATTTGTAATATGATTGTTCTCCTTATCAATACATATGAATTCAATTTTTAATTCCACTGTGCTAATGATCATGGATTGTGATTTCAACCACGGTACTTCTCTCTGGATCTCAGTTACTTTGTTTCTAAAATGGGAATATTACAAGAGAGCATCTCTCAGCTGGTCTTCCAGGTCTGATGATTTGTGAATCTATGCAGCTCCTGATGTCCGTATACCTTCCTCTCTCTCTCTCCTCTTCTCATATACCTGGAAATGAAGACCTTGAACCAGCCTCCTTCAGATTCTACTTTCAGGACCCAGAATAACTTCCAGGGGTAGGGCTCCTGTCTGTCAGAGTGATGCCCTGGGGCCTCAGTTGCTTTCAACCAGATATACTAAATCTCCTTAGGGCCCGCATCCCTGGCCAAATGGTTGTTAGAAATTTTTGCCAAACCAGATTACCATTACTTGGAATTGGTGAATCTCAGAGGATGTTTGATTAGATAAGATGTATTGGGGCTTGTTTCCCCCCACCCCCACCCAAGATAATGGAAGCTCATAAGACAAGGACTTTGTTTTGTTCACAACTTGTACACCTGTCACTTAGGAAGTTTCTGATACATAGTAGGTACTCGGTAAGTATTTCATCATTTGAATAAGTGAATCTAACCTTCTCCCTACCCTTTTCTAGAAGTCCTAAGAAGGACTCCTGCAACATGTGTTTCTACACCTGCAACAACTGAGAGCTGATTACGTCCTGGAATAACCGACCACACTGTCACACTGAGAAACAGGCACCACTGGATGATGGCAGTGTGGAACTCAACATACGTGCCCCCCCAACAGGGCAGACACGTCAAATGGGCAAAAGCTGTCTCTGGGAGTGAACATACAACCTTCAGAAACAGTAACTTCCCTAGTTGTAGGCTGTATATTACTTTATAGGACATATCTGCCCTTTTTTAAAATCCTACCTTGAGGATTAGGCAGAGGCAGGATTTAAATTCAGGCAGGATTTTATTTGTTGAAGGGCTGAGCCTGTCTGCAATTTTTATATCGGTCACCAGGGGGCGCACGTGTTGCTTAAATCATCCCCACCATCTCCCTGGCTGGGGACCTGCAGAGTCTGAGGGTGACACTGGACTTGAAAGAATTAAATAATCACAGATATTTAGGTCCTACAACAAAGGAATGATGCTAAGACTACCTAGCAAGATAGATATCAGGGGCACATTACATCTACTGAGAAGAGTGGATAGAAATCCTTCCTTTACCACCCACTAAATACCCAGAGGAGAGGAAGCCAAAAACTAACTGCTGAGTATTATGGCTTCAAAATGAAGAGGCATCAGGGTCTTGCTGACCTTGAAGGAGAGTCACAGAGACCTGCTGGTGCTGCCTTATTCTCTAAATCTCTGGCAGTCTCCTACAATGTTAGTGCTCTAAGGAAGGACGAAAGCATGCATTTCCTCCAATCTTCCATGTTATAGATGGGGAAACTGAAGCCCAGAGGAAAATAAATTACTTACCCAAGGTGAAATGACTGTCTAATGGCAGAGCCAGGATTAAAACTCAAGAGTTCATTTCACTGAGTATTTAATAGTTTGACTGGGGAGGGGGTGGTCTTTAGCAATAACCCTCTGGATTCAGGGAAACCTAAACTCTGTTGGCGATAAGACTGATCTTTTTAGAAGAGATTATTGATTTTGACATCTTTGCTTCAAAGAGATAAGAGAGAGAGAGAAGAGAGAGAGGCATGGAGGATGGGAAGGGAAAGGAAAAGAAGAGAAGGGGTGGGGAGGGGAAAGAAAGGGTGGGGAAGGGAAGGGAGAAGGGGAAGCGGGAAGGGAAGGGAAGGAGAAGGGAGGAAGGAGAGGGGAGGGGAGCGGAGGAGAGGGGAGGGAAGGAGAGGGGAGGGGAGCGGAGGAGAGGGGAGGGAAGGAGAGGGGAGGGGAGCATAGGGGAGGGAAGAAAAAGGAAGGGGAGAGAAGGGGAGGAGAGAAAATGGAAGGGGAGAATAGAGGAGGGGGAGTGGGGGGGGGAGGGCAGGGCAGGGAGACAAGAGTTTTCTGCTGGCCCTGTCTCCAGGCAGCCTCTGGTTCTGCTCTCTTCCTAGCAACAGAAGCTACGCTGCATTGTTTGAAGCACTCATTTTTTTTTTTCAAAATCAAAAGATGAAGGATAAACTCCCAAAACAAAAGGCATTTTTCTTCCAAGAGCTTAGATAAATCATAATTCAAGGACAAAAGAGTCAAGGGTGAGCAATCCCTCAAAAACCACCTGCAGAACAATTACGTATTGTCAATAGCAGAACTCATTTCTGAATTGCAGACTTGGAGGGCCTTGGAATCGTCATGTTCATGTTCGAAGGCCTCACTTTACAAATGAGGGACGTGCGGTTCACAGAGGGGAAGGGGTAGGCTCATAACTCAAATGCTTTCGGAGGCCAGGGAAATGAAGCAAGCTGGGCACAGATAAGAGACCTTTTAGTTATGCCGCAAAAAATACGCGACTTTCCTCTAAGAAAAATGACAGGCGAAGCCTGTTGACAAATGGCAAATAGCACATGGCTTCAGTGAAGGGTTAAGACTGGGAACTGAGGCAAACGGGAAGTGCACCGCTCCAGGGGGCACACTGGTCACTGCCATGTAGGCACGGGAGCCTGAAGTTGCCAGGTCTTCTGGTTTTGTTGTTGTTGTTTTAATGATGACAACTAGTTTGAATTAGTTGCAGGCCAAACAGAGCCCTTCTAGAATCTGGATTGAGCCACAAGTTTTTGGTGTGTGCCCTCTGGGCTGGAGGACTGTGGGATGGCAGGGAGGGGGCCTTCTGGGAAGCCCCGTGCTCTGGGTAGAGCTCGGCCAGCCCCTTCCAGGAACAACTTTTCTCTGGCCTCTGTTTTCTCATCTGAAATGTGGAGGGGACGGAGTGGGGGATTTCCAAGGCGGATCTGGCAGTCTCTGGGTTTCTGAGTGTTCTTTACAGATGGAGGTGCTCAATTAGCAAGGCATTCTGGGTAGGTCACAGGGTCTGGAGGCAAAAGGTCCACAGAAGTCGATATCCGTCCCTGTCCCTGTCTTACTAGAACTTCAAGCACCACATGTCTAAAACTGAGCTCTCATGTCCCACACCCAAATGGCTCCTCAGGTAGCCTTCACCCGCACCATAGAGGGCCCTGCCTCACCTAGTTCTCCAAGTCAGAAACCCTGCCCTCATCCTAAAACCTTCCCTCACTCTCCACCGTCCGCCAACCAGCAAACCCTGTCAATTCCACTCTTGATCTGTCAACTGCTCACTCCATTCCATCTCCAGGGCCAACATCCTAATCCAGGAAGCCATGCTTTTTCACCCGAATCACCCCACAACTCTCTCCCTACCTCCACTCTTGTCTCTCCAGCCCATTCTTCAAACTGGCAGTCAGAGCTGTCCTCATAAGCACAAGTTCCCAGCTTAAAATCCTTCCATCGCTACCCTCAAGACAAAATCCAAACTCAACACAACGCCCTCCGTTTTGTTTTCTGCCGGGCATTGCTCATGCTCTAGACTCTTCTCTTGCCACTGCCCCAAATGGCCTGCCCTGGAGCTGGTGAACTCCTGGAGAGAAAAATACCTCAGCTTGTTAACCAATGAGTTCCCAGAACCTAGCACGGTCCTGACCCCTGAGAGCCGCTTGCTGTTTGATGAAAGAACGAGCCAACGGATGGACGAATGAGTGAATGGAGGGGTGAATGAAGGAATGGATGGGTGAATGAGTGAGTGAATAAATGAATCCAAGGACTCCTTCACTGCCATGTACTCTAGAGCATGTGCTCTCTCCCTTTCTCTACCTGTAAACATGCCTGATCTTACTTACAAGTGATTATGGGGAACAAATTAGACAACAGGTGCAAATGGCCTTCAGAACTTACAAAAGCACAATGTAGACACTCGTTGCTACATACCTTCTCTGTGTTTCACTCTCCTAGCTCAGTACCTACTTAAGTATCTGCGTCATAGCCTTAAAGTATGAGTTAAATTAGCAAATGTATGTAACATGTTTTGAATAGTACCTGACACACTATCCATGAGTGTTACTATGATGATAGTAATGACGACACTGATGAGTAATCTTTACAACCCTCTGAGGTGCCAGATGTAACGGACTTTTGTGGTAACAGGCCCCTGGTTTCCCCTTGGGAGAAGTCTGGATGGGACTGTCAATCAAGGTGTGCCCTCCTCTAGCTAGTGGGTGAGTCTACAACCATAACACAGCCAATCAAACTCTCACTCTCCCAGGACTTTGAGTCTTGAGTGGCAGGAAGGAAAGAAAACCACGTTAGGTGCTCAGGCATCTCTATGGCGACACCTGGATGTGACTGTGGGGATGTGTCAACCCTACAAACCTGACCCCACCTTTCCAAGCATGGTCCTTCAGCCTTCCCTTCCAACCACAAGCTCTGCCATGACCTTCCAACAAATTCCCCTGTGCTTAAGTTAGCCAATAGTCACTTCTGTGGCTTGTTGCCAGAGACCTGGGGCCATCACTGCTCCGGGGTAAGGAAACTGATCAGCCATTAACATCTGTGTGACCTCGGACAAGGCATTTCTCCTTCTTGTGCTCAGTAGACTCTTTCCTGAAGTGGAGGGTCTTGACTAGCTGGTTGTTTCCAGCCAATCAGCAGAACCTTCTGGGGAACTTTCTTAAGATCAAACCCCGCCCCATCCTACTGAGTCAGACTGTAGGGGCTGGGGAAGGGGGGGGGCTTAGGGGGAGGGGCCCGAGAATCTGTATGTTTTGAATTGTTCTCCCAAATGATTCTGAGATGCAGCCATCCTGGGAAGCACTGGACTTGACATGAGAGCAGAGGGTCGGGATTCTCAGTGCTTCTCTGCTGCTGCTGCTCTCTAGGATGTCAGGTTCAAGTCAAGTCCCATCATTCCCCCCACCCCCCAGCAGAAACCTCTTATAGCTCCCCAGCACATGAGAATGAACCCCGAACTTCCCCAGCCTCCTCTCCCACCTCATCTCTCCCTGGCCTCCCTGCTGTGCCGACAAGAGGAAGTTCTGCCTGGAAAGCCCTTCCCCTACTCTGCATGGTCAGCTCCTTCTTGTGACTCAAGTCTCTGCTTCTGAGTGGCCCTCCCTGAACACCCAGTCAGAAGTGGCTCTCCCTCTGCCTTCCCTCTCCATCACCTCGCCCTCTTTTCCTTTCCTTCATTGCACTCACCACTATCTGAAATTACCCTTTTATTCATTATTTTAACCTGGTTCATAGGCACTAGAACATACACTCCATGAGAGCCAGGAAGCTGACCGTCATGTTCTCTAACAGGAACCCAGCCTCTGGAATAGTGGCCAGCTCAGAGAATGCCCTCCATAAAATATTTGGTGAATGAATCTGCTTCGTAGGATCCCAGAGAGAGACAAAGTTCTGGCTCCCACACCTCCTGACACAAGTGTTTCTGATGTTTCTTCCTGAGATTGGCAGCCAGGTGCCCTTGGCCTTCACCTTGAGCTGACAGGCTGGTGTCTGCGGCTCCCAGAGGCTTGGCCCAGATCTGAGGCCAGCTCCTACAGCCAGATCACATCACACCCCCAACCCTCATCCACCCTAGCAATTGGGCTCAGCTCAGCTTCTCCTCTGACAAACCTTGTTAATGTCCTTGGCTTTTCACTCTTCAGGCTTGCGGCCAGGAAATACGACTCCAGAGGTGAGTTCTTAGGAACACAAAGATGTCCTCTTCTCTTAAGTCAATTATTTCACACAAATGCTCCGCTTTTCATTTTCCCATCATCTCCATCCCCACAGCATCTGCTCCAAACCCCAAGCCCTTGGGAATGCTACTTGGAAACCATTCCCAGACCCCTAAATGAATTACCTTTACCAATTTAGATGTGGGATAATGCCCAGCTTTTGTTGAGAGACCTCATCAAAATCAGCTTCATGAATCCCACTTATGCATTTGCTATAACAATGATACCAAGGTCATTGGCCACAGGGTCCCTAAGAGTCTACCATCAAAAAAAGTTTCCTGAAGACTTGCTCTGAGAGCTTAGTGCTAGAGCTACCTTGAATTCTTTGTGGAAACGAACAGGAGGAAAATAAAGAAGAAAAGAAAGGAGGAAGGAAGGAAAGAAAATATGAGCTAGAAAAAAAAATGACCTACTTTGCCAGTTTAGACATACTGGTCTCTTTTTTCCTCTCTGAAATAATCATTCAAGCGTTCAGCAAACATTTATTGAGCACCTACTATATAGCAGGCATTGTCTGTGACCCTTGGGATCTATCAAGTGTTCCAGTCAACAATGTGTGCCCATGTGGACTTTGTATTCCAGTGGAGGAAGATGGACAATGAAACAGTGAGTATATTAAACAGATAAGCTCTCTAATTTAAAATTAAAATAAAAAAGATTCATAAATAAAGGTGTTAATAAAGAATATGTTAAGGATACCTTATGTTATATCAAATATACAATATGGCTTACAAATTACCCAATATGTGAGGAGGTGAAATGTGCCAACATAGAAGGAAAAGGTGAAGGGGTATTGGGGCAGCTGAAGGGGAAGAATCAGCCTCCGCTATTAAGGACAGAGGTCAAGGTGAACCGCATCAAGGAAGTATGCCTGACCAAAGACTTGAACGCTGTGAGGACATGAGTTCCATGTGCTAACTTTTTCCCTCTCTTTTTGACATCCAAGAAGATCAGAACGGGCTTTGGGGCTCAATTTCAGTACACTAGAGGCCCTTGTGGTCTGCATATTTATGGTCTTTTGTCCCTTGGGGAGGCAGGGCAGGACAGTGGTGAAGGGTATGAGTTCCCAAATCAAACTAGATTCAAATATTGGCTCTACTGCTCACTGGCTATGGGGCTTTGGGCGTCATAGTTAATCTCTCTCCCCCTCAGTCCCCTATGCCTCAAAATGAAAATCATGGTAGCACTGACCTGATGGAGCTCTTTTAGGGATTAAATAAAACAATGTACACAAATTCCTTTGCACTCAGGAAGAGCTCGATAAAAATCAGCGGTAATTACCAAGCCTTGATCCTGTCTCTCAAAGTGTATTTACATTTTCCTTGGTCCTGATTCTCTATCCTTATTGATATTTTAACATTGTTTTATGGTTTCTGTTCCTGTGGTAAGCTACCTCAAATCCTTTGTGGATTGGGGTGGGTTATAAATAAGTAAGTAAATAAATAAAATCTGGATAGGGAAACATTTTCACTGAAGCAAAACATTTCATTATCAGTCGAGTGAATTCCGAGTGAGACCAAAAGCAAGAAATATTGACTCTAATCTCTAAGAGCCCATCAAAAGCCACCAGCAAGACATTCTCTGGTTACTCAGACCATCTTTCTCTCCTCCTTCTCTTTCCTAAACCTCTCTTCGTCCCTGCCTCCAGAAAGGGTAAATGAGTCATACAAAGTGACCCAATAAGCCTAAATCCTCCCAACCCCCCATCGACTTCAACATCACGGGACTCAAGGAACTCTCCTTTTCCATCAGAGAAGAAAAAGGATATAGGTGGGCTCACTCATCACGCTGATGGGGTTAAGAGAAAGACAGGTGCTGCTCAGGGCACTGAGTCAGATATAGGCCAGAATCTCACTCCTGTCGTTAATTAGGGAGTGCTGTGGCCATGGGGAGGCCCCTGGACCTCTCTGGGTCTCAGTTTCCCTATTGGTAGTAACAATGCCTCCCTCCTAATGTACTCATGCAGATGGAAGGAGAGAATACAGGGATATAACATGGGAATATCTTGTTTTGAAAGCCTTTAATAAAAGTTAGACTGGGGTGCCTGGGTGGCTCAGTTGGTTAAGCGTCAGACTTTGGCTCAGGTCATGATCTCACAGCTCATGGGTTCGAGCCCCACGTCAGGCTCTATGCTGACAGCTCAGAGCCTGGAGCCTGCTTCGGATTTTGTGTCTCCCTCTCTCTCTGTCCCTCCCCTACTTTCATTCATGCTCCCTCTCTCAAAAAAAAAAAAAAATGAAAAAAAAAGTTAGACTTTCCTTCCTTAACTGCACCCCAGGGTAACACTCACCGGACAGCGGGGGATCTGAAACTCTTCAATAGGAAAAGGATGTACAGGATAGAAACAAGGGGACAAGACTAGTTTAGCTCTATCCCTATGTGATACAAAGGCCCTAAAAGGAGCAAAGGAGACAGATCATTTTTTGAGGCTCTCCTAATTCATAGGTATATTCATGTAGATATATACCATGCAAGTGTATTATCATATATATCATCACAGTGCCTCACTGTAGCTCTTTGAGATGAACACTGTTAATCACCTCTTTCCGCTAGGGATGGGCTCGGAACTCAGAGCAGCCAGCTATGAAGGTCTGCAAAGCAGCACTGGCCTTCTGGAGTTGCCTTTATGAAGGGCAATAAGTAGCCTCCACCCAGAGCATCCCAAGCACCACTGACAGAAACCTGTGAGGTCCTGGCCCTACTGGAGTGTCTTGCTTCTGTGACTCCTGAGCCAGGTTCAAAAAGAATCTGGGCCGGGCTGATCTTGCAGAGGCTCTCAGAGCCCTTTTCCTCCCCCATCTCCTCCAATGGCCCCCAGGGCCTTCCCTGTTAAGGCACCCCTGCTCTATGAACTTGGGCTTGGGAATTAGCTAGATCTGAATTCGAAACACACACCCTTCACGTATCAACTGTATGACCTTAAGTCACTTACTCTTTCTGGTTCCTCTTCTGAAAATGGGGGTATCAAAATGCCTGCCTCCCAAAGTTACCATGAAGATTAAATAGAGCGGTGCACTGAAAATACACAAAACGGTGCCTAGGGCATACTAAGCGATCATTTATGGCCATGGCCGCTGCTATTGTTACATTGTCGCCATTACGGAGAATCCGCCTTATGCGGAAGGACAGCTCTCAGGGAGGGAGAGCAAGACCTTGAGCAGCAACTGACATGTCTACTCCTTCCTTAAGACCAACCGACAAGGCCTGGTTATCAGACATTTGATCCTTCCCCTCAGGCACAGGCAACTACTTAAGGATAAGAAGACGACCTAGCCAGCCTCTCTGTGCCCCTCCTAGGAAAAGAGACTTATCAAGATCTAGGCCTTTCAATCACTGCCTTTGATCCACAAATATGTACTGATGAGAGAGATAAGGGACCCAGCCCTTTCCCAGGAGTTTATAGTGTGTTTGGGGGGCGGGGGGGTGGGGGGGAGGTGGAGACAAGGAACTGCTATCACAGCAGACAAAAAGGAAATGAGTACTGAGTATCCTTGGGTTTATGAGTGAAGGCTCCATGGAGAAGGAGGTATTTCAACTGGACCTTACAAACTAGGTAAAACACAGGGGCATGGCTTTCCAGGCTGAAAGCACAGCACGAACAAAGGATAGACATGGGAACAACATAGTTTGTTTAGAGAATAGAATTTTGGTGAGCCTGGACACTGGAAGGCCAAAGGACAGAGGTGAGAGCTGGCAATGAAGGACCAGTGAGCCGCAGGAAACGCACAACAAAGGTCATGACTACCATGGAGAACATAGGGGGAGCGGGCCTGCAATTTAAAATAGGATCGTCACAGAAGGCCTCTTGGAGGAGACACATTAAAGAGGTAAAGGATCAAGCCATGTGACTACCTTAGGGGAAGTTTCCAGGCAGAGAAAACAGCCATGCAAATGTCCAGAGGCCAGAGTGGGTGCCATGTTGGTTGGTGATGCATTTAAAAAGGCTGTTGCGACTGGAGTGGAAGGAAGTGAAGTTAGAGAGTTCAAAGGGAGCCAGCGCTTGAGAAGCCTTGCAGGCTGTTATAGGGGTTTTAGCTTTCGCTTGGATGAAATGAATCCACTGTAGGATTTCCGGTAAAGTAGACTTACGTTTTAAAAGGATGGCTCTGACTGCTGTGTAGAGAATCAACTGCAGGGGGCCAAGGGTGGAAGCAGGGAGGCCAGTCAGGAGGCTATTGCAGAAATCCAGACGAAAGAGGGTGGTGGCTGCAACCAGGGTAGCAGATGTGTGGTGGTGCGCCTCGGTTTCCCCATGTAAAAATGGAGCGTAGGATCCCCGCTCTGGGTGCAGCCTGCCGCCTCAAAAAGCCCCCATCCGGGTGGAACATCTGGAACCTCCGGCCGGCAGGGTGCCAGCCTGGGGAATGTGGGATTGTGGGGTGCGTGGGCAGCTCCTTGCGCGTCCCGGCTCACGGTGCCCACGAGAAAGCCAAGACAGGTGCGCGCCCCGCGGCGAGCGTCAGGCGGGAGAGACCTGGTGGAGGGAGGTGCATCCCTAGGGACTGAAGAGGGAAGAGGGAAGGCAGGTGCCTCCTCCGAGACCCGGAGCAGGTCCTGGGCACCCGGCACTGTGTGCGCCCGGGTATGCAACCACTCTGTGCAGATGTTGGCATCGTGCGAACAACATCGGGGAGCGCCACAGCACTCTCTCCATGCATACTCCCCCCGCCCCCCCTCCCCCAGCACTGACCCCTTTGTCTCGCTTTCCTCTACCCCCATCTGTCTGACTGTACGTCCCGCACTGGGTTCCGTGCGTACGGCCCCGCTGGGGTCCCTCTGGCGGTCGCCGAATAGGCGCAGCCCGGGCCCGGGGCTCCCGTGAAGAGAAAATCATGAATGAAATGCATGCGGTTCTCGCGCTTCCCCGCCCTCCCTGTCCAGGCAACCTCCGCGCGGGGGCGGCGCGCGCGCGGGGACTCCGAACGGAGTAGGGGGGAGGGGGCGCCTGAGATCTGGGTCGGGGACTAAGGGTCGGAGAGCCGGCCCCGCTTGGGCCCTGGGCGCTGCCGGAGCTCCGGCGCCCCGCCCGCCAGCCCCGCGGGCCCTGCGCAATCCCCGGGGAGAGGCGCCAGGCCGCCCGGGGGCGGGGCGGAGCCGGGGCTGGGGGGTGCCGAGCCGACCCGGCGGCTGCGCCCGCGACTCCGCAGCCCAAGCGCATTTGGTGGGGCGGCCGGGCTAGGGAGCGCGCACGGAGCGCGGGACGGAGCGCCGGGCGGACGGACCGACGGACGGACGCCCCCGCACACGCAGACGCACAGAGCTCGGCGCGGCCCCCGTCACACACACACACTCGCGCAGACACACACAGGAACACACGCAGACACACGCACACTCGCGCGCGCACATCCTCCCGCCCGCCCGCTCGCCAGCGCCCGGAGCCCGCTCTGGCCGGTAAGTGCGGCGCCTCCGTGGGCGCCTTTGTGTGGGGAGCTGGTAGGTGGAGGGCGTGGGGTCCCTCCCGGGGCGGCCCCAAGACAGAAACCTCTTTCAGCCCCCAGGGCTGGGAAGCCAGCGCCCGCCACCGCCACGCCCCCATGGGGCTCCCTGCGCCCCCGGACTGGGGGAGGGGAGGGGCGCCCCGCGCCTGGGAGGGGTCCCCGCCGGCAGGTACTGGGGAGAGAGAGCAGCAGCCACTCCCCACGAAGCTCGTGCACGGTTCCGGGGAAGGATCGAGACGGTGGTCCCGGGTCCGAGCCTCGGCAGCCGGGGCTGGTGCGTGGCTTTTGGCTGCATTGCCTCTCCAGGGTCTGAAACCCGGGAGGGAGGCTGGAGATCGCCTCTAGCCTGCTGGCCTGTAAAACGCGGCTCCCAGCCTTCCCTTCGCTTCGCCTCCCCCGGACCAACCGTGTAGCTTAAACAACCAGCTCCCCACCCACCCCCCCAAATAAGAGCCCAGCTCATTCCCCTCCCCCAGCATTCCCCTTTTTCCTAGATGAGGCCCAGGCTCCTGCAAAACCCGAGACTGTCCAGGTCAGAGCCCTGAGGGGCTTACCTTAGCAAGGATCACGTAACTTAGAGGGTCAGGATCAGATGAACCTTTGGAACTCATTTAACGCCCTCACTTTACAAATGGGGAAACTGAGGTCCAGTGAAGTGGCTTGACCAAGGTCACCAGAGAGCTAGTGACAAAGCCTGCGTTAGAATCTAGGCTCTCTGGCTTTCATATTCATTTTCCTCCTACATAATTCAATTCTATACCCATTGAAGCCTCAGAACCCCAAAATTCATCTGAGTGTACCAGGGAGGTCTTTATAATTCCAACCCTGTCTCTACTTGGAGCGGCAGGTGCCATTCATTTGCTACCATCCTTACTGGGGGGGGGAGGGGGGGCGGGCAGGGAGGATACGAGCTGGTCTTCAGTTTGCCTCCCTCAGCCTCAAAGGAGAGCTCTCTCATGCAAGCAAACACCCCAGGTTTGGGATTTAATTTGGGAGAATGAGGCAGCTCCGGGCCTGAGATCAGATTCCATAGTGTCGGGTTCTCCTGGGAGTCACTGAGCTGTGTCCTCGGTTGGACCAGTTGACGTGGCATACAAGAGTCCACCCCTTGCCCCACCTTGACCTGACTGTATGCCATCCCACTCTCCCCTCCTCCTTAAGGGCCTGGGTCTTCTACTCCAGCCAGGCCCTTTTCATCATCCCTTTGTGGAGGTCCCCAAGTCCTTGACGTCAGGCCACCCCTTCCTCCTTTATGTCTGTTGAGTGTGGCCTCTTGGTGTCGCTGATGAAGCTTAAGGGGGAAGCTTGAGTTACAGCCTCACCAGGCTCAGGTGGTAACTCAGGGCAAGGCTCCCTCAAGGGCAGCTGGGTGTCCCCAGATCTGAGCCCGACGCCTGGCGCAGGCAGGATGCCCCGAGAGGTACGAGAGGTACGTTGAAGGAATGCAAGCTGAATGGTGAATGGATGAAGTCAGTCAATTTTGAGGAGATTCCGTTGAATGAGATAGTTGGCAAGGAGGGCAGTGTTCAGTCTCTGGGGTCCTGAAGAGACTCCTTCAAGAGCTTCCTTCCTGGGTGGGGTGAGCAGCCTGGCACAGAGCAGAGCCAGGGTGACTAGGTGATGTGACTCCAGGGACCACCGCCCACATTGTAGTCCAATAAACGGCTTTGCCCTCCAGAACCTCCATTGAGGTACACGTCAAAATGAGTGATACCCCTGGATTTTTGCCCAGCGGAGGCCCCCCACCCTGCGAGTGAGGGGATCTAGGTTCTAGGCCCAGGTTCATCCTCCCTGGCTGGACAGTTTTAGAAAACCCCATAACCTCTCTGGGGTCTCGGTTTCTCCATCTGAAAAATAGGATCATTGGATTGGGAATTTTCAGGGTATCTTTCAGGTCTGAACTGTTGAAAGGGTGGGGCGGGGGAGGGGAGCACTTATTTATATAACTGCTGTGGGCCCGACTTTTCTCTTCTATTACTCTGTGAGGGAATAAAATGAGATGAGATAATTTATGTAGGGTACTTAGCACAGTGCCTGGGGCACAGGAAAAGCTCCAGAATCAGTAGCTATTAATACCATTAGGGCCCCAGCTTTGTGGATATACCCTCCACTTCTCCCCTCTTCATATTGCCTAAGGATATGGGGTTTTAGGGCCTCAGAGTCCCTCTGCCTCAAAAAATCCCTTCCCCACTGATCTATTCCCAGACTTAGGGTTCAGCCAGCAAGAGGCCACCATGAATCCTCCCTGGGACAAGTCACACTTTGGTTTATCAGTTGTTTAGCTGCTGATCATGACTGAATTTAGTAATTTATATGGTGCCAAAGCATTTCTTACACTGTCACTTACATTTAATTCTCCTAACACACCCATGATAGTCCTAGTGAGACCGTTCCCATTGCACGAATGGGGAAGCTGAGACTCAGTTTAATTTACCTAAGGGTGCATACTTCATAAGTCTCAGAGCTGGAGAGTTCTGCCTCCAGTTCAGATCATCTGAATCCGGATTCTGAACTCTTTCTTCTACCTCATGTTGCCTGTGCTTTCCTGACACCGGCCCCCAAAGAGAAGCAGATGACCTTTGGGAAAGAATTGAAAAGGATGGATTTTATTCCTCCGGAAAATCGGGAACCGCTTCTTGGAGAAGCTGTGTAGCATTTGAGTTGGGTCTAAATGATGAGGACACTAGAAGAAAGAAGGGAAAGTATTTCAAGTATTGGAAGCGGCAACTGGCAGTGGGGGCTTCTAAGGCACATGTAGAAACTAAAAGTGGTTCCTTCCAACTAGAGCCAAAAGGATAACTGAGGAGTTGTGAGAAGGAAAGCTAGGTAGGAAGGTGGAGGCAGTTCTGGGAGCATTGAATGCCAACCTAAAAGATTGGTCTTTAGGTTCTTTTTTTCTTAATTAAAAAAATTTTTTTTTAATTTTTGAGAGAGTGCAAGCGAGGTAGGGGCAGAGAGAGAGGGAGACAGAATCTGAAGCAGGCTCTGTGCACTCAGAGCAAAGCCTGATATTGGGCTTGAACCCACAAATCGTGGGATCATGATCAGAGCTGCAGTTGCCACCCCGGTCTTTAGTTTATGAATATAGGAGAGACGTGATCGAGCCTGGCCATAAGGAAACTCATCCTGGCTCCCCTGGGGAGAACAGATCGGAGGGGAGGACCTGCTGGCAGGGAAATAATGACTGTAGTGAGAGATAAGGAGTGGGGATCATTGTAAGAATGAAGAGAGAAAGGAGTTGATGCAAGAGGCCAGAGGGTCACCAAAATTGGCAGTGGTTTCATTACAGGTGCTCGAGGGATGGAGGAATGAGAAGTGGTGGCAAGGTTTTGAGCCTGAGTGGGTAGGGATGCCATTCACAGAGAGCCCAGCTGGAGGAGGAATGGGGAAGCCTGAGCGGGGGCCATGGATCTGATAGGCAGCCATAATGACTCCTGCAAAGCTGGCTCACCAAGCACCCCGGACTGTCAAGAGCCAGTTTGTTCATTCATTCATTCAGTCTCCAGATACATATAAACATCTGTTATGTGCCAGGTTGTTCTGGGCTCTGGGGATACGTTGCTGAAAAAGATGAACTTCCTGCCCGAGCTCTACCAAGGGAGACAGAAAATAAAACATAGGCAGAGATATGACATTTCGGGGGGGGGTGAGCAGTGCTCTGGAGAAAAATAAACGGGTTGGGGTGGGGGAGGAGGAAGAGTGAAGGAAGACTTTTGCCTTTAAATAGAATTGCCTCTGAGAAGGTGATTGTTGACCAAAGACCTAAAGGAAGTGAGATCAGGCGGAATAGCATTCTAAGAAGAGGAGACTGTAAGTGCAAAGGCCCTGGGGTAAGAACACCTTGGTGTTTTCAGGGGTTATAAGAGCTAGGTGGAGAGGAAGTTTGGTAAGGGAAAAGATAGGAGAGAGGGGCAGGGCCAGATCATGTAGATGTTTACAAGCCTGGGGAATAAGAAATCATAGTGTTAATGAGTCCCAAGAGAACCAGAATCCTGTTCTCCTGATATTCTTTTTTAGTACATTTCTAAATGTTTTTTATTTATTTTCCGAGAGAGACAGTGCAAGCAGGGGAAGCACAGAGAGAGAGGGAGAGACAGAATCTGGAGACAGGCTCCAGGCTCTGAGCTAGCCATCAGCACAGAGCCCGACGCAGGGTTCGAACCCACGAACTGTGAGATCATGACCTGAGCCGAAGTCAGATGCTCAACTGACTGAGCCACCCAGGCGGCCCTGTTCTCCTGGTATTCTTGATGACTAGCAAACAGCCTGACATGCAGCAGTGGCTCACTAAATAGCTGTTGAATGAATGAATGTTAGAAATGACCATTTATGTATGAAACTTCATACTTTGGAACTATATGAACCCCTAAATAAAGATGTTATGGCCTAGTCGGGGCGCCTGGGTGGCTTAGTTGGTTAAGCGTCCATCTTTCGCTTAGGTCATGATCTCACAGTTCGTGGGTTCGAGCCCCGCGTCGGGCTCTGTGCTGACTGCCAGCCCAGAGCCTGGAGCCTGTTTCAGTCTGTGACTCCCTCTCTCTCTGACCCTCCCCTGCTCATGCTGTCTCTCTCTCTGTCTCCTAGAAATAAATAAACATTAAAAAAAAAAAGATGTTATGGCCTACTAAACTGTAGTGTGGACAAAATGGTAACACTCAGATGATTTGAATGTGCCATCATTCAAGTATGAGAAGTCCTCAGTTTGCAGATTTGTTCGAGAGCAAGCATCTTGGTGAGAATTTCTAACTTGGGGCTAATGTTGGAGATAAACTGTTCACGGCTAAATCTCCTGGTCACTGTGATGGCAAAAATAAAGACCCTAAATGTGTCCTTCCTTTGTATGGTGAGGTGGTTGGTTGAAGTCATTAGAGAGGCTTCAACATGTCTGTCTTAAGAGTCGAAGTGTTCCCGTCTCCTGGAACTCTCTGGAAGCCGCTCAGGGGCATTAGTGGATTCCATGTGGGTGTCAGTTCCAAAGACTGCATGTTTCATCATCTGCCTAAGGGTGTTGCCTGGCCTTAAAAAATAAAATGTATTGTAAAACTAACATGACGATACTGTAAAGTAAACGTAAGGTTAACCATGGCTTTAGACATTTCCATTTTATTTCTTCTAAAGATCAGTATTTTTTTCTTCCTGCAGTTTATTTTACTTCTTTTTTTAATTTAAATTCCGGTTAGTTAACATGGTTTAATATGAGTTTCAGGTGTACCATATAGTGATGCAGTACTTCCATTCACTGCCAGGTGCTCCTCATGACAAGTGCAATCCTTAATCCCCCTCACCTGTTTCACTCCCACCCCACCCCCCAACCCCCACGCCCCACCCCTCTGTTAACCATCAGTTTGTTCTCTATTATTAAGAGTCTGTTTTGTGGTTTGCCTCTCTCTGAAGGTCTGTATTTTATAATAGATGACACCAGCCCACATCTAGTTGTGGTCCATTGCAGTTTTCACTTCACGTTTTATCATAACTTCTGTGTTCAATCATGATCTTCTTTTTATCCTCAGTGGCTTGACTGTATTTTATTTAACCACTTCTTCATTGGTGGATATAGTAGGGAGCATCCTCAACCACAACTTTTCTGTCTCTGATTCTCAAGGCATCCATTTTAAGCATCCTCAAGAGGGTGTGTTGGGACCAAGAAGGGTTTAAACAGGGGCCCAAGGGACAGGAAGGGTCGACTGTGGGCAAATGTGAGTTGATTTCATGGACACAAATGATGCGGCCCTGGGTTCTGGGGCAGAAAGAGAACAGGGGACACCAGAGCAAGGGCCAAGGAGAGGATGGAGGGAGATGATGGGTCAGGAGGCCAAAGTCAGTAGAGCATTGAGGATGTGACAGAGTGGTACCCAGCACCCTCCGATTCAAGATGGAGTCCCTCCAGCATTTGGTTGGCTCAGTTCACGGTGCTTTTTTTAAATTATGAAGTACATAAAGTTTACTCTTTGAACCGTTTGTAAGTTATAGTTCAGCAGTATTACGTACCTTCACAGTGTTGCACAACCATCACCACCATCCACAGAACACTTTTCATCTTACAAAACTGAGATTCTACTCATGAAATGATAATTCCTCATCCCCTCCCAGCCTCTGGTATCCTGTATTCTGCTTTCTTTCTCTATGGATTCACCTATTCTAGGTTCGTCATACAGTATTTGTCCTTTTGTGTCTGGCTCATTTCACTTAACGTGAGGTTGTCCAGATGCTGCCATGTTGTAGCATGTGTCAGAATTTCCCTCCTTGTTAAGACTGAGTAATATTCCGGGGCGCCTGGGTGGCTTAGTCGGTTAAGCGTCCGACTTTCGCTTAGGTCATGATCTCGCGGTTCGTGGGTTCGAGCCCCGTGTCGGGCTCTGTGCTGACTGCCAGCTCAGAGCCTGGAGCCTGTTTCAGTCTGTGACTCCCTCTCTCTCTGACCCTCCCCTGCTCACGCTGTCTCTCTCTCTCTCTCTCCTAGAAATAAATAAAACATTAAAAAAAAAAAAATTAAAAAAAAAAAAAAAAGACTGAGTAATATTCCATTGTACGTATATGCCACATTTTGCTTATCTTTTGGGTGTGGACCTAGAAGTGGGGTTGCTGGATCATATGGTAATTCTGTGTTTAACTTTTTAAGAAATCACAGGGGCTTTTTTAAAAATGGATTTTTGTGGGCCCAGCCTGTAAAAGGCCAGTGAATGAAGTCTGAGGAGTTTAGAGTCTGGGAAGAAGCCATTAATTTTTAAAAAGTAGATTTTTGGGGACACCTGGGTGGCTCAGTTGTTGGGTGTCTGACTCTTGATTCTGGCTCAGGTAAGGATCTCACGGTTTGTGGGATCTAGCCCTGCATCGGCCCTGTGCTGACTGTGGAGCCTGCTTGGGATTCTCTCTCTTTGTCTCTCTGTCTCCCTCTCTGCCCCTCCCCTCCTCACAATCTCTCTCTCTCCCTCCCTCTCTCTCTCTCTCTCTCTCTCTCAAAAATAAGTAAATAAACACCACTTGGGGCACCTGGGTGGCTCAGTTGGTTAAGCATCCAACTTCAGCTCAGGTCATGATCTTGTGGTTCTGGGGTTTGAGCCCCATGTTGGACGCTGTGCTGACAGCTCAGAGCCTGGAGCCTACTTTGAATTCTGTGTCTCCTTCTCTCTCTGCCCCCCCCCCCAATACTTGCATTCTGTCTCTCTCAAAAATAAACATTAAAAATTTTTTAATAAATAATTAAAAAGTAGATTTTTGTGGATTCTGCACGGCCTTGGCGATGACAGAGAGGAAAGAAGAGAGAATGGAGTAAAAATGAATCCAGCCTCCATTTCTGAAGAATTACTGTGATTTAGAGACATTGTGGGTGGAGAAAGAAAGCTCTCAGGGGAGATCTGAATGGATGCAGTTCATTCATGCAGGCGAGTATTTACTGTGTCAGGGAATCCACATGGCCACAAGGACCCTGCCCACAAGGAGCTTACGTCGCTTAGGTGTGCCAGAGAGGTAACCCAGTGGCGGCGCTCCATCCTGATGTGTGCCCTGATAATAATAATAAGCACTCACTTTTTCTGAGTGCTCGGTATATTATCTCACCCAATCCTCATAACAGTTCAGTACAGAAGATCTTTATATTTCCTTGGTTTACAGACTCCGAAGGCTTGAGGAACTTGTCAGGAACACACAAGTCAGTGGCAGAGTCAGAATCCAGACCAAGGCAGTTGCTGTCCTCTGGTGCTGGGCCGGGGGGTCGTGGGATCACAGGGGAGATGCCTGCCCAGCCTGGAGATCAGCGAAGGCTTCCTGAAGGAAGCAGTGAGGCAGGCATTTTAGTGTCAGTCAGCCGTGTCCTTCTTCTGCCCATGATTTCAGGAAATGGTTTTCTGTAGCAGCAGCAGCAGCAGCAGCATCCAACCCCGCTGCCAGTGACTCTGATCTCCCAGGGCACCCCTCCTCACGGAGCCTCCATTTCGGAGGAAGATGATCATTCATCATCTGTGGTGCCTATCAGGAGGCTGGGAGGCCAGGCAGGGGGCATTTCCTTTTCCCTCTGACGTCAGCTGCCTCTGACTACTCAGGCTGGCCTCCTTCCAGCCTCTGCTGGGGTGCCTCAGAGGGACATGCAGGGCCCCTCCTAGGCCTGAGCAGCTTCAGGACAGCAGGCTGGAAGTGACCAAACACAGAGCCCTGGAGGGGCAGTGCCAATCATATGTCCGCCTCCTGTGCTCCTTGGCTGCCCTGAGATGCCTGGACTTCGTGGGTTCCCATCCTGGCCGAAGCCCCGTCTTCCCCAGACCCAGATACAGCCAGTTCTCTCTGCTCTGTGAACCCCTGGCGCCGCGTGTGGCCTGCACCTGTGCTTCCCAGCAGGGACCCTCTTGGCCTTTGGGAGAGCTCTTCATTGTGAAAGCGTCCCTGGCCCGTCCCCTGAATATCGCCAGCGGCACCCTCAGTCGCCGTGACAGTCAGGAACACACATTTGTGAGATCTGTTTTATGGGGGCACCTTGGGTGACGCAGTCAGTTAAGCAACCGACTCTTGGTTTCCACTCAGGCCATGATCTCACGGTTCTTGGGATCAAGCCCCACATCAGGCTCTGCCTGCCTGGGATTCTCTCTCTTTCCCTCTCTCTCTACCCCTCCCACATATGTCTCTCTCAGAATAAATGAATAAACTTTTTTTAAAAAAAGATACATATTATGAACAGGGAGACATATAGATTTAAATGTTGCCTTCAGTGAGTCGTGACAGATGGATGAAGTTGAGGAACCGTGACCAGGGTTGAGATGTGGCACTTCCTACAGCCCTGAAAGTTCCCTCTTACTCCCTTCCAGTCAGTACCTGCCCTTGAAGGTTAACTGTTGTTCCTGGTTCTGTCATTCTGGGTGTTTTATCTGTTTTTTTTTTTTTTTTAATTTTTAATATTTATTTATTTTTGAGAGAGAGCGCTCAAGCAGGGGAGGGGCAGAGAGGGGGACAGAGGATCTGAAGTGGTCTCTGCGCTAACAGGAGCGAGTCTGAAGGGGGGTTCGAACTCACGAACCGTGAGCTCATGACCTGAGCTGAAGTCGGACACTCAACCTACTGAGCCACCCAGGTGCCCCTGTTTTGTCTGTTCTTGATCTTCATATGAACGGCATCACAGATGTGGTCTTTTGTGGAATACAGAGTTTGGGGGACCCACCCATGGTGCCGTGCCCCCAGCATCGCTGACACAGATTTCTAAGTGCCAGCTACAGTGGCACTACCTGCCTTCATCCTCCTGAGAAAAAGCAACCTCCGGGTTCAAGTGAGCCCTAGCCTGCTGCACACGGCCGTCTGCCATGGCGGTGAGTGCCCTCTCTCTCCAGCTGCACCAAGGTTCCCTCTTTCTCCCACCGCCCTGCTCTTTCACGTCTCCCACTGTCTGCCAAAGTCCTTTCCCAGACCCTCCCATTGTGCCCTCCTAGGCACCCCCATTAGACAGCCTCAGTTGACATTTAGCATTTTGGACTCGGTACACTGGGCTGGAAGCTGGCTAAGGGCAGGGACTGAGTCTTAGACCCCAAAGAGCCTGAGAGTAAAGAAATGGATATAAGATCATAGCAGACCTTGTCTCCAGATTGGGTTGGAGGCGGGACACTTGGGTGGTTCAGTCGGTTAAGTGTTGGACTTCAGCTCAGGTCATGATCTCATGGTTCATGGGTTCGAGCCCCTCCTGGGACTCTGTGCTGACAGCTCAGAGCTTGGAGCCTGCTTTAGATTCTGTGTCTCCCTCTCTCTCTCTCTGCCCCTCCCCCACTCATGCTCTGTCTCTCTCTGTCTCTCAAAAGTGAATAAAAATGTAAATAAAAAAACAGATTAAAAAAATAATAAAAATAAAAAGATTGTGTTGGAGGCAACCTGGATTTATATATTTTTAAATGTTTTTATTTATTTCTGAGAGAGTGAGACAGTGTGAGCAGGGGAGGGTCAGAGAGAAAGGGAGACACAGAATCTGAAACAGGCTCCAGGCTCTGAGCTAGCCGTCAGCACAGAGCCCGACACAGGGCTCGAACCCACGAACCAAGAGATCATGACCTGAGCTGAAGTCAGACGCTCAATCAACTGAGCCACCCAGGTGCCCCGGAGACAACCTGGATTTAAAACAACCGTGCAAAATAAATCTCAGCCACCCTCTGAAGCTGATAAAAGAGAGTGTGAGACATCTCTCATTATAAATGATCAATGTAGAGTGAAACTCACCACCAGTGAGGCAGAGACCTCCAGTCCTTCCCCAGAGGACCTAGCATTATGGGAAATGGCATCAGTGGATTCAAAGTAGTGCAGCTCAGGAAGCCCGGGAAGAGATCGGAGTCAATCAGGGAAGGCTGCCTGGAGTAGGTTAAGCTCCAATGGTTTTCAAAGAGGAGTCTATTAAGCCAGGGAGTTATACATCAGGATAATTCACAGAGAGCCTTAAAACATGATCCAAAGCCGTCTAGATCCATCCTCTTGTGACCCTGGTCTTGAGACTCACACAGCTGCCCTTGCCCTTCTTTCACATCTTTTCACTCACTTCCTTCTTTTTCTCCCGCTTAGTCATTCCTTCCTATCTTCCTTTCAAATGTTGCGTACAAGGAAATGCTGGATGCACGTTGCCCCGCCTCCCATCCCTCTTCCTCTGCACTGGGCTCCCTGTCGTGGGCCATGTAGGAGGAAGCCTGTCCTTTGCCCCTTCTCAGCCTGGGCAGCTCACAGAAGCCCAAGTTATGGGCAGGGAGCAGCCCAGGGTGGGGTGCAGGCTGTCGCCAGATTCCGAGGCACAAATCAAATCCCGGGAGAGGAATTCAGCCAGAGGAGAGGTCAGCGTGCCTTGGACTCACTAGACAGGCTTCCTGAAGGAGGCACGGTGCTGAGGCAGGCCTTGGAAGGGCCCAAGACCACGGCTCAGAGTAGAGGAGGGGTGGGGGAGGCCTATGCAGGGAGGAGGAAGGGGAGAGACAAAGGCTGGGAATCAAGAGTGAGTGTGGGAGGTGGGGCAGTTTTCATGGTGGAGGAGGATTTGGGGAATCCTGTGAAGTCAGCTTTCCAGTTCTTTGACCCACCTTCCCAAGGGCTTCTGGGGCTGATGAGGGGGACCTGGAAACAGCCCGGGGCTTCTAGAGGGAAGAGGAGTCTGTTCTGCTGGGGTGGCCATGCGTGGTTCTCATTAGCCCCAGGAACACCTGGCAGAGCCTGAGGAAGAGGGAAGCAGACCTTTGTAGCTGATGGCACTGCCTGGTACAAAGAGCTGGAGCGTCCCCTGTGCTGGGGTGACTTAGAGGGAGCCGGGAAATGAAGCTTTGAGCCAGGTCAGCTGTGATAACGAGGAGGATGTATGCCTGGTACTTTCTGTACTTCAGTCACTTGCACTTTCCCACCACCCTGCAGCAGGCATCCCAGAGGAAGAGACTGAGGTTCAGAGAGGTTCGGGCACTGGCCAGGGATCCCATGGAGAGAAGGTGGCAAAGCGCACAGTGTTTCAACCAGGTCTCTCTGCCTCTCCGTCCATCCTTCTTCCAGAGCGCCATGGTGGCTGTAAGGTGTGTGACCTCAGAACGATTGGTGTCATGTTTGCAAGGACTCTACCCGTAACTGAAGGCCTTTGTTGACAACCTGCCCTGGGCCCCAAGTCTCCAGCTGTACGGTGGCACGAGGCATTGAGAGGACTAACCACCCTTGGCTCAGGACCAGGCTCTGTCTGTCTTCTCCACTGGCCACCTGAGCGGGACGAGAGTGACACTTACCTGTGCCCGTGCCAGTCCCTTCCCCCCACCACATGCCCATTAGCTCCTGTACGAAGTGAGGTGATTTCTCTTTCACAAGGTTGCTGCAAGGGTCCGATGAAAGAAAGTGTTGGAAAGCATGGGGCACATAGTAGGTACGCAGCTGATGTTTACATCTGAATTCGGGAGGTCAGATTTGGTCCGGTTTAAACCTTGACTCCTGGTCCCGTCTGGTCTTTTTCTTTCCCGTTTCATTTGATACTCTATAGTCTTTCCTGGCAAAGGAGCCTCAAACCCAACTGTTTCCAGATGCAGCCTCTGCCTTGCCTCTCCCAGGCCCTGCGTCTGACTCAGTTTGCCTGAATGTTTCACCAAATCCTAAAGTGCCAGCGTCTTCCCAGCCTGTGCTGTCACTGCTTGGGCCAGACCTGAGCACAGAAGGGTTAAATCAGAGGCGGAGGGTGGGGACTGTGGCCCTCAGGCGGGAACTAGAGCCCTGCATCAGGTTGGGGGAGGGGTGGGGAAAGGGGGGCCACCCCCCGCCCCTTGCTCTGAACTGCAGCTCTCCACTCAGGAAGTGCATACAGGCCCTCTGAGAAGTGGTTTTGTCAGTGATGAAGGGCAACGCAGGGGCCACGTGGGACCATCACGGGCGATCCAGAGCAAGGCAGGGCCAAGGGTTGGCATCAGGGACACCGAGGGCTGAGACCAGAGGCAGGGAGATGCCAGCAGCACAAAACCATTTGTGATCAGGGTGGATGTGTGACCAGCACAGGCGACGTGAGCATGCTAGTCCCGGGTGGGCTGGGGAGAGAGTTGCTGGGGAGAGGAGACAAGGCCTCAGTCCTAGAAGGCAAGTGACCAAGGCAGAGACCGCCTGCCAGGGCATCGGGCGAGAGGCCAGGGGCTGGGACCGGGCCAGTGTCAGAAGCAGACAGGCGGCGGTGCGTCTTGTTATAACTCCCAGCAACCGTCATGTCCGCTAGCTCTCCCACAGCGTGCTAAGTGCCAGGCTCTCCTCTAGGAGCTTACATTTGCCCGTCACAGCACCGCTGTTTCAAAGATGAGAACACTGAGGCATGGAGAGTTGGAGCAAAACTCCCGACCTCTTCCAAGACCAGCGGCATGACCCTCACATTCATAGCTCAAAATCAGCCATCGTGGGATCATGTACGCCTTGGAAATTGGCGAATTCCACTCGTCAGGGCTTTGAAAATTTATTTATTTTTCTGAGAACCAGTTTATTAGCATATCACAAGACTTATCCTGGAGTCTCAGTGGACCTCAGCTACATGGGGGAAAGAAGGGCTATATTAACCGGGAAACAGGCAGCCTCTGACATACAAGATGGTGATAGCTAACATTTTTACGAGTTTACTGGGCCCTGTTCTAGGCATTTCCCGTGTATCTCATATCAAAACTTGTGCGAGGATCAAAGTTCACTTAATCTCCTTAAGAATCTGTTGAAGTGTACGCATGGTTATTCCCATTTCACAGGTGAGAAAACTGAGGCATAGAGAATTCAAGTGTCTTGGCCAAGACGAGACAGCCACTGAGGGATCCAGAGTTTGTATTCGGGCAGCCTGATCCCAAAGCCTGTACTGTGTGTGTGTGTGTGTGTGTGTGTGTGTGTGTGTGTGTGTGTGTGTGTGTTTTAATAAGCTTATTTATTTTGAAAGAGACAGAACACTAATGGGGGAGGTGCAGAGAGAAAGGGAGAGAGAGAATCCCAACCCATGAACTGTGAGATCATGACCTGAGCTGAAACCAAGAGTCAGATGCTTAACTGACTGAGCCACCCAGGAGCCCCTGCACTTTGTGTTTTTTAATGAGCCATTTATTCATGCTCAGGGTCTAGCCTGTGTTTTGATTTATTTTTTTAAGAAATATATCTTGAATATCAGCCTGATGTCAGACAGTGTGTAGACAGGAAAGTCCGTGTCAGAGACCGTACACTTAGTGGTTTAAATAAAGCCTGGGCCTGGGGTTGAAGCAAAGTGAGTTTGAAGCCTGGTTCTACCACTTACCAACTGTGTGACCTTGAACAATGACTCAGTCTAAGTCCCCATCTTGCTGTGTGTAGGAGGAGGATGATAACTGTGTTTAGTTGGTAGGGTTGTAGTGAGGAGTGAACAGCAGTTGGGGTGGGGTCCAGCACACAGTAAGCACGCAGTCAGAGGAGGCTGTGCTGATTACAGAGCACGGGTTTGCGCACAGATAGCCCACGTGAACTTGGGATATAGGCATCGATAGACAGTTTCCGAACAGAGAGGTGAGAACAGAAGACAGAGTGCCCAGTTCTTCCTAAGGGAGTCAGGGACGATTCTGCTGAAGAGCTTACATTTGAGCAGGATCTTTTTTTTTTTTTTTTTTTTTTTTTTTTTTTTTTTTTTTT